>NW_024104797.1:49219-243904 GCF_003945595.2 Pipra filicauda | reverse complement strand
GGGAGAGAAGAGAAGAGAAGAGAAGAGAAGAGAAGAGAAGAGAAGAGAAGAGAAGAGAAGAGAAGAGAAGAGAAGAGAAGAGAAGAGAAGAGAAGAGAAGACCAACAGGCAGGAGGGCAGAGTGAGGGACAGGAACTTATAGCTCTGAGCTTGATGCTGGGGAAAATACGCCAGGACATGCAGAACCAAGGACTCCAGGAGATGGAGGGGAGGTTGGATGTCTGTGGCTGGACAGACACAGGTGGAAGAGGGAGCTGAGCTGAGGGGGGCGGGAGGAGCCACAGACACGGCCCAGCATCTCCTGGGGCCGGTCCAGCCCTGTCCTACCTTGGTGGGCTGGAGGTGCTCCAGGATGTTCTCTCGGAGGGTGGCCACGGCCCTGTTGGCGTTTCGCTCCTGCTTGTACATCTGTGTGGTGGGGGGGATGGAGGGGGCCGCGGCCGAGCTCAGGTACGTCCCGTTGCCGAAGGCCTGGATGGCGTTTTCTTGGGAAAGAGACGGAGAAAAGGCTCGTCAGGGCAAGGCAAGACATCCCCGCCCCACCCAAAGGCACCTCTGGGGGTCTGCCCGGCTGCTGTGCTGGCAACCAGGGAGCTGGGCACCCACAGACTCCTGAGGAGCAGGGCATCTCCATAACCCCATTCCAAAGGAGGCCCCCCAGGGCGCAGGGATGCTGTGAGCACTCACGGAGACAGACGTTGTTGGTGAAGAGGTGCAGGAAGGTCTCACACTCTTCCTGCCGGTTCCCGCTGGCGTTGCAGGTGCACCAGGGAGCGATGCTGGACGTGGAGTTGTCGATGTAGTTGGGGGTGATGGGGCTGCCTGTGGGGGGGAAGGGGTGGAGAAGTGTGACCACGGGGTCGGTGAGATTCCCCCCAGAGCTGCTGTCTTGGGTTGCTCTGCTCTCAGCCTTGGCCAAAACCCACTGGGATGGCAGCACAACCCTCCCAGTGCTGCTGCCGTGGCTCTGGTTTGCTCCCAGGGAGGAGAATCACAACCTTTGTGGTCACCCCACTGCCACCAAAGTGTTCAATTGATTAGAAAGTTCTCTCAGTCCAAGGAATGAGCATTTTCTGAGAATTCAGGTTCCCTAAGAGCATTCATAGTTCAGGTTGGGAGAGACCTTAAAGCTCATCTTGTTCCATGGGCAGGGACACCTTCCACTAGCCAGGGACACTTTCCACTAGCCCAGGTTGCTCCAACCTGACCTTAGACACTTCCAGGGATCCAGGGGCAGCCACAGCTTCTCTACCCAACCTGTGCCAGGGCCTCCCCACCCTCTCAGCCAGGAATTCCTTCCCAGTATCCCATCTAGCCCTGCCCTCTGGCAGTGGGAAGCCATTCCCTGTGTCCTGTCCCTCTCTCCCTTGTCCCAAGCCCCTCTCCAGCTCTCTCAGAGCCTCTTTAGGCACCGGAAGGTGCTGGAAGGTCTCTCCAGAGCCTTCTCCAGGCTGAACACTCACAAACTTTCAGGCGAGGCCACCCCAAGGCAGAGCAGAGCGGGACAATCCCCTCCCTCAACTGGCTGGCAACACTTTCCTTGATACCTGATCCCTCCCTCTCCTCTCCCTCCCGCCACTTTTTTATTCCTTTCTCTCTCTCTGCACCTCACATTTTACTTTAATAATTAAATCAAAGCAGGTCTGACCCCCCCATACCTATGATGCCAGTGTAGGCCAGCAGACAGGCAGCGTAGCTCTCCCTCCGGCACCCGCTGGCAGCCTGCAGGGAGGGCTGGCAGTTGAACTGGAACTCTGCATAGCGGGACCTGGGGGAGTCACAGCACAAAAACCAGGACAGATCAGCACAGATTTTTTTGGAGGGGAAAAAAAAAAAGATACAGCAGCCCACTGGTGGTGTTTGTAAAATCCTTTGGTGCTGTGGGTGTTCCTAAACCGGTTCGAACCGATATAATTTTATGTTCGCCCGCCCCAAACAAACCCAGGAGTAGTTTTTGAGCAGGTTCTGCAGTTCATGTTTTATCAGGATTCCTCTGGAACTACAAGACAGGTCCAGTCTTGGGAGAAATGGTTGTTGTCTGCTGTGTGAGGCTGGTTTTTGAGGGAAGAGCTGTTGCCAGCAGGGAGGGAATTCATTCTGTGTTTGTTGGTTTTAGCTTTGCCTAAAGAGCCCCAACCTTCATTTTTATGCTGATTTGTTGGAACAGGGAATCACCCCGTCCAGTTTCTCTCTCTTTGAAGACTCTAAACGTAGCTGAGGTCACCTCACACCAAGAGGAATGTCCAAAGGCTCAGACATGGAATGTTCTACCCATCACCAGGGCTGCTCTCCCATCCTCTGCTGCAGTCTCCCATTCCCAGGAGAAGGTTGGACCCTCAGGAGCCTGTGGAGCAGGTAAATCCTGCTGCCAACCAGTTATTTGCCACCTAACTCTCTAGGGATAAGGCAGTTTTTGGCACATGGTGGTGTTTGGACACTGTAGGATATCTGAGACATCCACATGGGACTTTCAGGTAGGACCTGGTGGAGATTCAGATCCATCTGAAGAGGCCTCCCATGGCCAGGGAGGAAGGGACCTCAAACACTGCTGACACCTGAAGGTAGAGCCCTTTTGGTGACAACCTGCAGTGTCTGAAGTGTGAACTGACCTCAAAATGTTAGCTCTGCCTGGGAAACCTCAGGAAAACTGAGCATGTTGCTCCTCCCAGACACCCTCTCTTTTCCAGACATTTTCTTGGTGTTCCTGCTCAGGGTCAGAATTCCAACTTGCACTTTCCTACCCACTTCTCTCCTCCTCCCCAGCCTTCTCCTTTTTTTTTTTTTCCCCTCTTCTTTGTTCCCATATTTGCCCCACACCAACCCCTTTTCTCCTGTCACACCAGGAAAAATCTTCCTGCCCAAAATGTGCCGCTTTCAGAGGAGGGAGATGCTGCTGGTAGATTTTATAGAATTCCATATAATCTGTGTCAGCAGAAGCCACCCCTCCAAGCTGGGAAATCCAAGGGGTTACAGCTGGGAAGGAGCTGCAGGAGGAGGACTTGCAGGGCAGGCAAATGGAGTATTTTACTCCATTCCTTTATGATTTATTCCTCGTGGTTTCTGCACTGCTGGCTCTGACCAGGTCACACGTCAACCCCTTGTTCCTGCTGTGCCTCTAGAGGATATTTTACATTCTACATTCAGAGGCCAAGGGAGCAGATAATGAACAGCTGTGCTGGGGCAGGAAGTGGTTTCCAGCCTCCTGGGGGGCAACACTCTCCCCTTTGAACCTCTTCCTCCCCGCTGGGCCCTCTTGTCTTGTCAGGGAGAGGGCAGGACCACTTCAGATTCCAGGATCAATCTTCCATTTCAGGTTCCCTGGGTACCAGGGGACATCTGAGCCAGGGCTGGGGTGGCTCAAAGGCTTTGCATCATTCTCAGTCGTTGTCCTTCATCCACATTTCTGAGGTGTACAGGGATATTTGTCCCAGTCCATCCTTCCAAGAGGATGTTGCTGCTCTCACCTCCCCTTTGCGAAAATAAAGAATATTTTAATTGTAATTTAAGGATGATGTGCTGGTGGGCAATGGCTGCTGGCAGTTCAGCTGAGGAAGTCCCAAACCCCTCAATAATTAGAGTCTGGGATAATGCTGGAGGTGTTGTCCTACACTTGTTCTTGTGCTTTCCTTCTCCAGGTGTCTGCTCAGGGCTCCAGCTGCACCCAGGGCACTGGGCTGGGATCACCACGATCGGTGCTTTGTGGTCTCACATCTCCCACAGACAGATGGGCTCTGCTCCCAGGAGCTGTGTGTGGATTGGCCTTCTGGAATATCAAGGACTTTCGGAGAAATACAGGGGTGAAAATAGTAGAGAAGAAGGAAAAAGACTGTAAATGAGCACAGGGGATGGGTCTGTGGGGTTGGGTGGAAGCAGAGCGGCAAACCACACTGGCCACGGGCTGAGGGGTGGATCTGGAGTGACACTGAGACCCTGAGACTCCTGTTGCAACCACCAGAGCTTAGAATTATGGAATGCTTTGGGTTAGGAAGGACCTTAAAGATCATCTTGTCCCACCCCCTGCCGTGGGCAGGGACACCTTCCACTATCCCAGGTTGCTCCAAGCCCCGTCCAACCATGCCTTGGACACTTCCAGGGATCCAGGAGCAGCCACAGCTTCTCTGGGCAACCTGTGCCAGGGCCTCCCCACCTGGGGAGGCCCCTCTCCACCCTGGTGGAAAATATTCCACCAGGGAATATTTTCTTCCTAACATCCAATCGAAATCTACCCTCCTTCAATTTAAAGCCGTTCCCCCTTGTCCTGTCCCTCCATGTGGGATGCTGTGGACTAGGGGAGATGGACAGTGAGGAGATGGGTCAGTGAAAGTGGCTGCAAACACCCCACCCCACATCCCTGCATGGCTCACACCTTCCTGAAGAAAGGCATTGCACGGGATAAGGGGTGTAAGATGCCAGGATTGGTGCAGACCATCCATGGATCAGGAGACCCAGCTTTGCCACCGAGACCCAGAGCGGGTCTTTCTTTAGGACCAAAGCCAAAAAAACCCACAGAAAAGGTCTAAAAAGCTCCAGCATGAACATCTCAAATTTTCTTCTGCCTGTTAACACAGGAAAGGATGTGGGAAGGAGCCACCAGGACAATGAACTGTCAGTGGGATGTGGTGGGAGACCCAACATTGCCACCAAGACCCAGAGCGGGTCTTTCTTTAGGACCAAAGCTGAAAAAACATAGGAAAGGTCTAAAAAGCTCCAACCTGAACATCTCCAATGTTCTTCTGTTTGTGTAAGATACAAGATTATGGATCATGGGAAGGAGCCACCAGGGCAGTGAATTGTCAGTGGGATGTGGTGGGAGACCCAGCTTTGCCACCGAGACCCAGAGCGGATCTTTCTTTAGGACCAAAGCTGAAAAATCCATAGAAAAGATCTAAAAAGCTCCAGCATGAGCATCTCAAATCATCTTCTGTCTGTGTCGAACACCTTGTGTACGTGTCCTTGTATCCCACAGCTTGTGTACGTCTCCTTGTATCCCACACCTTGTGTACATGTCCTTGTATCCCATACCTTGTGTACGTGTCCTTGTATCCCACACCTTGTGTATGTGTCCATGTACTCCATACCTTGTGTATGTGTCCTTGTATCCCACAGCTTGTGTATGTGTCCTTGTATCCCACACCTTGTGTACGTGTCCTTGTACCCCACACCTTGTGTATGTGTCCTTGTATCCCAAACCTTGTGTATGTGTCCATGTACTCCATACCTTGTGTACGTGTCCTTGTATCCCACACCTTGTGATACAAGGATGTGGATCATAGGAAGGAGCCACTGAGACAACAACCAGTCAGTGGGATGAGGTGGGATGTGGGACCCTTCAGGTGAGCGCATCGGGGCTGTCATCAGGGGATGAACCCTTGGGACGCGCCCAAGGGACACCTCTCCGCGTCAGCCCCAACCCACGCACGGACGTTACCTGCAGACGTAGTTTTCCCGGCAGGAATCCAGCGGCGCCAGGCAGTTGGGCTTGTCCTTGGCCTCGTAGGAGCAGGCGGGGACGATGGTCTGGCGGCGGCGCTCGGCGCAGGCCGTGTCGTCGCAGGGGCAGAAGAGCAGCTCGTGGGTGTACTCGGGGGGCACGCGGTCGAAGAAGCGGCGCAGGGCCTTGTGGCACTTGGAGCGGTTGCAGGAGTCGGCGCGGGCCAGGCGCCGGATGCACAGGGACACGTACTCCGTGCGCAGCCGCTGGCACAGCTCGTCCACGTTGCAGGCCTTGGCCGCGTCCAGGCACCGGTTCACCTGCGTCACCTCGTTCTCCGACCCTGCGGGACGGGGCACAGGAGGGGGGGGTTGGCACCGAGACCCACCCCCAGAGGCACCACCCCTGTATAGTATATATAGTATATATATTTTATATGTTTTATATATTTTATATATAAAATATGCTTTATATATTTTATATATTTATATATTGTATATGTTATGTATTTATGTATTTATATATTTTATATATAATATATAATATATTATATATATTATATACTCTATATATTTTATATATTTTTATATATTTTATATATAAAATATACTTTATATATTTTATATATTTTATATATTATATATTATGTATTTATATATTTTATATATAATATATAATATATAATATATTGTATATTATATATATTATATATTTTATATATTTTATATATTTTTATATATTTTATATATAAAATATACTTTATATATTTATATATTATATATATTATGTATTTATGTATTTATATATATAATATATAATATATAATATATAATATATAATATATAATATATAAAATATATATAATATATAATTTATATTATATGTATTATATATTATATATATTATATATTCTATATATTTTATATATCATCATCGTTGGGCTTTGTGAATGAAGATTAAGGAAGGCTCTATCCACACTTATTACAGTTATTACACATATTTCATATATAATATATAATATATATTTTATATTATATATAATATAACTAATATATAATATAGTTATTACAGATACTATAAGTTTTATAGATATTATAGATACTATAGATATTCTAGAAACTATAGACATTATGGATATTATATATATAATATATTATATATTATAGATATAATACATTATAGATATTATATGAGAGATAATATATATATTATATATACTTTATATATTATTAATGCTATATATATATAACGTGGTACATATATATATAACATATAGTATATATAATATACAGTACATATATAAAATATATAGTATATATGATGTATTATATATGTGATATATATTATACATTATAATATTTTAATATATTATATAGCTGATAATATTTAAAAAATATTAATCACTACATGACTAACATTATAATTAATATAATATAATTAATATAATTGATATTATATTAATGACATATTATATTAATGACATACAATTATTGTATATTATAATTATATACTATATGCTATAATAATGTATTATTATATCTTAGAATTAATTATGAGATATTACATATTAATTATAATATACATATACTAGTTATACTGCATTAAATATTAATATGTACTAGTAGTACTGTATTAAATATTAATTATATACATTATAATTATATTATAATAACATATGATAACTATTGATTATATTCTCAAATTATATTATTTATTATTGATTAATTATAGTTATTATATTAATATAGTAATAATATTAATGTATTTTATATATTTAATAGATTATATTGTCTATATAGGTTATATACCATATATTGTATATTATATATTAATACTATATATTATATATATTTAATATATTATATATTACATTATATATAAAATACATAGTATTTATCATTTATATACTATATATTATATACTGTATATTATATATATTTTATATATTATGTATAGTTTATACATTGTAAATATTATATATATTTTATATATTTTAAATACACATATTATATCATTCATATACTACATATTATGCAGTTTTCTAGTCCCTTTGTGCTGGTTTTCTAAAATGTTCAAGAGGAATTTTAACGAGTTCAAGGGTTTCTCTGTCTGTGAACTGGAGTGAGAAAAGGGCCATAACACCTGATATTACCAAAGCTTCTCCAAAGCCTTGAAAGCATTCCAGGTAAGGCCATAACATCCCAAAGGAGATGAGGGAGAGGAGGAGAAGATGAAGAGATGATCTCCTTGAAACCTCCAACTGAAATTTGGGAGGTGCGGGGAGGGCGGTACCGAGGGAGGGACGGGTTTGGAGGTGGGTGTGGCACTCTCAGCTAATTGGTAATTAGGTAACGAAATAAAAGCAAGAGACTTTGTTGTCTCTGGCACACTTTGAAAAATATTCCTGCATAAAGAGAGCGGTTTTCGCTTTCTAATACTCAAAAAGAGTCTCAGAGGGTTATTTTCCTGCATCAGCCACCTTGGTGAGACCACAACCTCCTCCAAGAAAACAGTGTCTGGGTGATGCCCACATTTGTTTGCCGTGTCCTGGCAGGCCCAAATCCACTTCCCACATTCATTTTTTTCCCGGGAGGTGCCACAGCAACCCATCAAACCTCACCCCCCAGGGCTTGCTCCCCCACTTTCCTATACTTAATAAAATGAAGCTTTGCTCTGCCCTGGGCATCTTGTAACACTTTTCTAATGTGAACCGGGACTTGAGGCCTGGGAAAACAGGAGCCATCAGGAATTGCACCTGCTTATGGCCACGGCTGGATCCACCATTGGGATTTCTAGTAAAAGACCCTTTTTTTTCCCATGAGTTGCTCAAAATTAAGCACTGAGTCAGTGGCAAAGCTGCTGATCCATGGATGGTCTGAACTAATCCTGCACCTCAGGCTCTCTATCCTGTGCAATGAGTTTCTTCTGGAAAGAAGACCTGGAGGGTCCCATCAGGCTTTGGTCCATCCCAGGACCCGCCCAGCTAAGCAAGAGCTGCTTGGGTCTCAAAGTGCCACAGCAGATCTCTCACTTCCCCCATCCAGACCAGTCCTGACCAGTAAATCCATGTCCTAAGAAGTAATGGTGCCTTCACAGGATGGGATCAGAGGCACCATCCCACTTGGACCCCCCGGGACCTGATGATGGGTCTGTCCCCAGAGCCTTCCCCACCTTCAGCAAAATCATTCTGCACTTCCACCCTCTTAAAGAAGAGGAGAAAGGATGTCCCAGTCTGGGTGGGAGAGCAGGGGTGTGCTGTGGGGACACAGGGATAGTGGAGGAAAACGTGGAGCGTGGGGAACAATCAGGAAAATAAAGCAGGAATTGTGGTGATGAATGCAAAATAAACAGTAGGAAAACAGGGATCTCACGAGTTTATATGAGGCCAACAGCCTCCTCTGCAAATGTGGGGAGTAAGTAAGAGGGAAAGGTCTCCCAGGTGCCCCTGTATCCCTGAAAGTGTCCAGGGCCAGGTTGGATGGGGCTTGGAGCAACCTGGGCTAGTGGAAGGTGTCCCTGCCCACGGCAGGGGGTGGAACAAGATGGGCTTTAAGTCCCTTCCAACCCAAGCTGTTCTGGGATTCTGTGAAAGGTGTTTTGTGTAACACTGGCTGTAGGGTCCTTAGAGATGGATGGGGTCTGTTTTATAGAGGGGAAAATGCTCCAGAGTCATGGCAGGAGTGGGTTGGGATATCAGGTTCTGTTTGCTCACACAGGTAAGACAAGGAGCCTCCAAGCATGAGAGAGAAAATGAAGTTGAAGCTGATTTTCACCTCTCTGCATTAAACCCGTGACCTGCAGCACACCAGGACTTTCTTCACTTAGGAAAAATCCCCAGAATGATAAATTCCCAGTGCAGAGTCAAACCCTATCTTTGGCCAGGAGTTAAAACCAACCAGTCAACTGCTGACATGTGCTAAAACAGTCTCCCTGAGCACTTCAGAGCTGGCTGCCCTCCTTTATTTCCCTGGCATTATCAGATGCTCCTCCCGGCATTTCTTTTTCCCTTCCTGTTGTCCCTGCTGCTTACAGTGAGCTGGAAGTCAAATTCCGAGTTTTTCAGGGCGAAACTTTTGCTTGGGGTGTTCCCACCACCAAATAATTCCCTTTCAAAATGCCCAGAGAGAGGAATATTGTCAGAGCATCAGTTTATGCTGGGGAAATGCCAACCAACGTGGAGGAAACGGTTCCTTGGAAGGGTTTCATCATCCATTCAGTTCATAAATCACAGGGAATACGCTGGATTTTCTCCTCTTCCCACACAACCAAAGGATGTGCTTTTTAAATCACTGCTACGATTAGGAGTGGAGGGATGTGGCTCCATTTGCAGAGTTTTAAGAGTGGCCATATATTGTTTGGGTGAAATTTGGTTTAAAATACCTGTTGCTCTCGCTTGGCAAACAGTCATGGGGGTGTTTTTTGTTTCAGCATGTTCTTGGGAATTTTGGGAGGTTTTTTGGTAGATTTGAAAGGGGATCCTTTGGCAATGCTGATTGTATGGCCCTGGACACTGGACAGGCACAGGGTGGCAGGTCCTGATTCATGTTATGGAAGATTTTGATTGGTATAAATAGGGAAAAACAGGTTAAACCAAGAAAATTCATGTCCCTAAGTGGATGCCGAGTCCTCTGATGAATCCCTGCTGCTCTGGGCCCGTTTGCTTTGCTGCCCAAACGATTTCAGTCTGCCTTAAAAATGTGCTAACCGTGCAGAAAAATCCCCATGCCTGGATTTCCCCGTGCTCCGAAGCCCTGGAGGACTCTTAGAAAAAGGTGGAAAACTCCATTAGAAAGGCCATGACCCAGCAAACAGCTTTGGCCACGCTCCAGTGTCCACGCTCCCATCTGTCAAGTGGAGTCAATAAGAAGAGCGAGGGCAGGGAGCACCTCCCATCCCTCTCTGCTTTGATTGTCCGGGGCTGATGGGTTAATTTGCTCCTGGACAATTTTCCTGGCCGTGGCAGGGACTGAGGGCATCCATCAGCCTCAGGCACCTGCTGCTCCTCCTCGCTTGGGTGCCCTCCAGCCGTGCTGCCACCCCAGAGCCGGGGGCACAGTGGGGAAAAGCTGAGACGGGACAGATGTTTTGGCACATCTGCCAGAGCGCATTACCTGCTCCCAGACAGGGAGTTTTATAACCCAAATCACTGTTGGTAAAGCTCCCCCATGGCTGGTGCAGGAGCTGGTTGGTGATGGATGGGTTGTTGGCCGACCTTTTAACTGCTGAGTCCTGTTTGTGCCCTCCAGGGGTTAAAAGGTGTCAGGCAGCTCTGTTTAAGTTGTTAAGGGGATTACATGATGCAGAGCAGAACAGGGGGTTGAGGTTGCCCTAAGGGCATGGGGTTAAAGGCTGTGTCTGGAATCAACCCATAGGGTGGATTTTTGACCTTTTTTCCCTGCAGTTTGACCCTGTGACTGATGTGGAAGCACCTTTGAAACCCAAGCAGCTCCTGTTTGCTGAGGTGTCTGCAGGGCACAGATCATCCACCTGCTGTGGAGAACGAGCCCATTGGAAGAGGTCTTCCCACCACATCCCTTTTTTTTCATGCCCACACCGTAACAGACACAAAAAAAAGCCAAAGGATGAAACCACAAGTGGTTCTTCCCAGAACACGTAAGAGTTTAGCACAGGAATCACAGGCAACTCCTTGGAAAAGCAACTGCTGGGCCTGAACCAGGCAATGCTCACAAAGGATTTCCCTGTCTGTAGCTCTTCCACAGCCAGTCCCTTCCCCAGTTTGAACCAGTTAAGAGCAGCTCCCCTGCCACCTACCTGCAGTGATGGAGGCCAGGCGGACGTAATCGAAGCCCCTGCTGAGCGGCTCGTAGGGGGAACTCTCCAGGACATTCATTCCTGGGGGGACAGGAGAAGCTGGTGAGAGGGCAGCTGAGGCTCCTGAGGGATGACTGAGGTGCACAAGGCTCAGAGGCTGCAGTGCAGGATTGTTTGGTGGCTCCAAGCGCCATAAATAAATCCCCAGAGTCGCAGGGACTGGTGTGTGGCCACATCCTTGGAGAAGGGAATAGGATGGGACTGGCTTTTAAAAATATATCTCAGCTTTGGAGTGGGGCAGGGAACTGTTGAGTTATAAACCTCTGCAGCTCAAGCCACTCTCCAGGGAGTGTCACTGAGGACACCAGGCTGTGGGCAGGGTTCAAACCACCAGCTCCCTCCACACACGGTGTTTCCATCACTGTTCTTGCTCTTCCCTCTGTGTCTCTCCCTGGGATATGGTCCTCGCCTCTTTCTAGGACATGGCCAGGGCTGTGTGTGTGACAACACCCCCCATATTTATTACCACTTCCCCCTTTCTTCTTGCCATTATTACTTGGCACAGAGCTAATGAGCCACAGCTCCCGCAGGAGCTTCCTCTCCTCATTTTTGAGTCTCTGGGAAGCTGATTTTATTCACAACGGTCTGTACTGCCCCGTCATCCTGATGGATCCCACGGAATATTACTGAAGCAAACAGCTCAGCATCAATTCCTTGCTTTATTAGACATTTAGATGGATGTGGAACAGCAGCTGGGATAAAAGGACTATCAAACCTCAAGCTCCGGGCATATGCTGATCTCCAGGAAGAAATGGCTCCCAGGATACACAAGGCCCTGGAATTACCACAGGTGCATTACAAGGCAGCTTTACACCTTCATTGAAATATCCTGCATCGTTACCCACCGGAGAGGGGCCCATTTGTACGTCCCAGAGTAGCAGTTTTATGTCCTGATGACAAAGCACCTTTATCAGAGGATTGTTATCGGGTTGTCATCGTGTTATTGTGTCTCTAAATGGGAAGGTGGCCCTGAGTAAACAGCGTGCTTTGCAAATTCCCTGAGCACACACTTCCACGATTGTTTTTACAAGAGGGCTTCTAAGAAGCTTTTTGCAGCCTCCTGGGTGTGTGTGAGTGAGAGAGGAAGCTCTGTGTGCGTTCCTTTCTCAGTCGATTAAACGCGTGAGGACTCCGGGGCTGTTATGAAATGTATCACCCCGGGGAAATTAAGGCAAGGAAACCACAGGTTTGGGGAGTGAATCTGCACTGCAAGTGACCTCAGTCATGAAAAAAATGCAGCAGAGAAGGGGGGCAGAGTCTTGCCAGCCTCCTAAAACAGCCCTCTCACAGCCATCCCAAAGGTGGAAGTCCCAAGTTGCTGGGCGGGAAGTTCATCCAGCCCATCCAACTTCTATTCTGCATCTGGAGACCCACTCCTGGCCTCTGCCAGCCTCTCTCTCCTCTTCCTTCCAGTGCAAGGTGTCCCTGGCCATGGCAGGGGGTTGGAATGAGATGCTCTTTAAGGTCCCTTCCAACCCAAACCATTCCACTTCCCAAAGCTGGAAATTCTCCTGACCCCACCGTCCCACAGAGCCACATCACAGATGACCTGTGGCCAAAGTTTCAGCCATGAAGGTCAGCAGGGAAGGAATTGTGACACAGCCCATTGGGATGAATGTCCTTGGATTGCCACCTCTTCCCCAGGCTTCACTTCAATGGAAACTAATTCATCTGGCATTTTTACGGGAGGAATTGGATCCTGGAGGGTGCTGAGGCCTCTGATTTGCCCAGTCAGTTCATAGCACCGTGCTCTGCACCCTTCAAGCTGTGGCACCTGAAAGCTTTCCAGGAACTTGATCAGTCAGTTCCCATTCCCAACTAGTTCCCATTCCCGACCAGCTCCCATTCCAGAAAGCCTGGGCATTGTATTCTCCATCCCCTTTGTTTCGCTTGGCCTTCTGGCCCGTGGCCTCACCTCCGCACTTCTCCTTCCAGGTTTAATCCAGGAGTGTTTTATTAATCTATTTCCCAGCCCATGGCTGGAAGGGTCTGTTTTATTCCCCATTTTAATTTTCATGGTGCATAAAACACTCCTCGGCCTGACAAGGAAGAGTTACGGCCACCGAGGTGCGATTTTATGGCGACTCTTAAAACCCGTCAAAATCCAAACTTACTGAATCCCGGCTCTGGGAACACTTTAAATTCCAGCTTGATGTCACCAGCCCCAAATCTTCCCTAACCCAAAGACACTGGTGCATTCGAGAGGCTCCAAGAGAGTGATTTTTTTTAAAGTTCACGCTGTTTTTTAACTCGGTGCCTGTGCTTTATGTGGTGTTTCTGTGAATTCCATGGCGCTCACGGTCTTGGTTGACATCCTTAGATGCAAAACATGCCGTGCATTTCCCCCGGGAAAAGATCTCAAGGTATATTGGGAATGTCATAAAAGAGAGGGCAAGTTAAAAAAAAAATAAAATAAAAGGCAGGAGGTGCCTCAGGTTTTCAGGGTTTCTTTGCCCAAAATGTCAGTATCGGGGGGTCAGTAGAATCATGGATATCTTGAGTTGGAAGGGACACACCAAGATCAGCCAGTCCAACCCCTGGCCTTGCACAGACATGCCAACAATCCCACCCTGTGCCCCAGAGGATCAGCCAAACCCTCCTGGAGCTCTGGCAGCCTTGGGGCTGTGCCCACTGCCCTGGGGAGCCTGGGCAGTGCCCAACCAGCCTCTGGGGGAAGAACCTTTCCCTGAGATCCAACCTGACCCTACCCTGGCACAGCTCCAGCCATTCCCTCAGCTCCTATCAGCAGGTCTTGAGAGGGAACAGGAGGCTACAGGGACAACCTTGTTTTGCAGGAGCTCTGGAGAGAGCTCCACGAGCAACTCCCTCTCGGGAAGGCCACCAGGAACGAGCAGAGGACTGACCTTCCATGAGGGTGTGGTGGATGCTCCAGTAGACACTCAGGCAGTGCTTCTCCTTCTTCATGCCCCTCTTGCACTTGCAGCCGTAGAGCTGGCTGGAGAGCAGGGCTGTCACCGTGCTCCGGCACTGGCTCTTGGCGTCGGGGCCCAGCTTGTTGGCCCCGTTCCCGGCGATGCACTGCCGCAGGGTCCGGAATTTGGCGCTGCACACGGGGTCGGTGGTGCACGACTCGCCGGCCTGCAGGCAGTCCCTGCTCGAGCCCACGGCTTCTGCCATGCCTTCTGCAAGGAAAGCAGAGTCACAGGATATCCTGAGTTGGAAGGGACGCACATGGATCAGCCAGTCCAACCCCTGGCCCTGCACAGACACCCCAACAATCCCACCCTGTCCCTCAGAGCGTTGTCCAAACCCTCCTGGAGCTCTGGCAGCCTTGGGGCTGTGCCCACTGCCCTGGGGAGCCTGGGCAGTGCCCAACCAGCCTCTGGGGAAAGAACCTTTGGCTGAGATCCAACCTGAGCCTGCCCTGGCACAGCTCCAGCCATTCCCTGGGTGCTGTCCCTGGTCCCCCCAGAGCAGAGCTCAGTCCCTGCTCCTCCTCTTCCCCTCCCATGGAATTTTCAACTGCAATGAGGTCTCCCCTCAATCTCCTCTCCTCCAGGGAAGAGGTGTGAGGGCTATGGAGCAACCCCAGGCAGGGAATGGTTTGTATCTCCCACAGCCTCCTTCCTCTAGGCTGCCCAGAGAAGCTGTGGCTGCCCCATCCCTGGAAGTATCCCAGGCCAGGTTGGACGGGGCTTGGAGCAACCTGGGCTAGTGGAAGGTGTCCCTGCCCATGGCAAGGGGTGGGACTGGATGATCTCCACTTTCCCTTCCAACCCAAACCATTCCATGATTCCATGACAGGGTCAGCCTGGTAGCAGGATTACAAGTGACAGAAACTCATCCCTGGTGCTTCCTCTTTGCTTCTCGGAGCACAAAAAAGCTTCCCAAACCCATTCTCCTCCCTGCTTTCTCCCTCATTCCTGCTCTCCCAAGTTAACAGCAGCCCAACCCTACGGAGACCCCCGGCCTCTCCTCCTGGCACACGAATTCCCTGTGCCTACGCCTCCCTGGAGCTATGAATGGCTCTGTGTGGGTGTTCTGACACAGAGTCAGCCCACCTGTGTCCCAGGAGTTGGCCCTTGTTCCCTGTCAGCACATCCCCAGGACTCCCACTGGGTTTGTCTTGGCTTTTTCCAGGATTTTGGAAATTGTCTTCAGAGCTACTCGTGAAAATACAAAGGCGTTTGTTCCCCATTTGGGGAGGGGAGACCAAAGCATGGGAGGAAGATGTTATTTCCACGTGGGCATCAATAAATTAATTGATCAGGGCTCAGTGGAGCTGTGTCCCAGTGCCTGGAGCAGCCCAATTCCATGTTATTAATTGCTAAACCAGGCTGGACACATCCCAACTGACTCCTTAGGGATGTTCCCACCCCAAGGCTCATGACAAAGGCATGGAGGGCCAGAGGCTCAGCTGTGCTCAGCAGGACATGGTGGCATCCAGGTGGTGGAGAGGAGACAGGGCCAGGACAAGGGGAATGTCACCCCTTCCAGCTGGTGGGATGCTCTGGAGTGGTGACATAGGCTTGGGGGAGTGCTGAGGAGGGAAACCTGGGTTATGGAAGAGGAGAATCAGTTCCAGAGCCTGTAATATCATTTTCAGATCCTTCTGCACCATAAAAACAGAAACTGCTGCCATGACCTTGAAGGAGGATTTCTCAAGCACCTCCCAAAGGAGCTCCCTGTCTCTGACATAACCTGTCTTCCCTTTGGATGGGAACCAGAAGGGTGAGGATGGATAAGGTTGGGAACCCCTTTGGATAAGGTTGGGAACCAGAAGGGTGAGGATGGATAAGGTTGGGAACCAGAAGGGTGAGGATGGATAAGGTGGATGCAACTTGGTGGCTTTTTGAGCCACCCCAGTACCTGTCACTGGTGAGACCCCAGTTAGACAATATTAGAAAATCCTCCCTCCTGAGAAAACTGTGAGGCCTTGATCTCCATCTCTGAGGGTTTCATGGAATCTCTGCTCTCTCCAAGATCTACTGATCTCTTCATAAAGTCCCTTCTTTTCACCTTCCACCTGCCACCTCTCCTCAACTTCTGCACCTCCCAGTTTAGTATTTGAGCCCGGTATATCCATCTCTCTTTCCTCAGCAGTCTCAGGGTGTTTGCTAAGAAGGAGCTGCCTCTGCTGCTCTTGACTAGAGCAGAAAGCAGCAGCTGGAGTGCAGATATTTCAGTGATGTTTATGACAAACTCTGGATGAACCCACCAGGAGGTTTCCTCCCGAAATATCCCGATGGCATCTCGAATGCAAAACCTTTCATCAAACCCCAGACCATTTCCAAGTGCCTCGTGGCCAATGCCAAGCTTTCAGGTATTTCAAATCTCACAACACCTCGGATCCCAGCTCTCCCACCCCTGATTTATTCATAGACCTGGTTTATGCAGCACTCAAGGCTTGTTTGGATCTGCCAAATGTGGAGGGAGAAATTATTTCCAGCATGCAGGAAACTCTGCCTTGGGCTGTCATATATTGAAGAACTCCGAAAACAAGGAATGAGTTTCCTTGAAATATCGTTTGGGCTGCAATTTCACTGAGATCCATAAAATATCTGAACATATCCAAGCAGAATCCATAGGAATAAAGATGAAAAGTGCTTGGCTTATTTCACCCTGCCTTTCTCCAAAGGATCTGCTCTGGATGAGGATAAAGCACGGTAGGTTTCATTCTGGAAGAGATGACTTTGTCAGTGTCCTGTCAGCTGCTGGAAAAGTAGGTTAGAGCAGAAATTATGACCTTCCTTCCCCTTCTTCACTTCATGAATTGCAGAAGATACTCCCCAGGATGGTTATAAACACAACCAGCCTGTAAAAGCTGTAAAACACTTCGGGATCCCACTTTAAATAAATCAAGCAGATTGACCACTTGAGAAATTTTTAAGTAAATATATCCCCGGGCTGAGATTCGCTCCGCGGAACAAGGGCCAGGGGTGAATATTTACAGCCCAAACTCACGGCATAGAACGCCCCCAATTCAGATTTTATGGCAGGGAGCGTCACAAACGACCCGTGGCCACGTCACTTAAACCCCAAATCGTTCAGGGGCTTTCATTGTTAGAGGTGTCTTTGCAACTGAGACAACAGAACACCACGTTTCCCTCCTCGCACGGCCCCTCGGAGAGGAATTTTATGCAACATTAAGACAGAGCCTCTTAGGGGGAAAAAAAGAAATAAATCTCTGTGACTTATAAAACGGATGGTGCTCCCTACCAGGCGGGACAGGAGCAATATCAGGTGTTCTCTCCCAAAAGATGGAGTGGCCTCTCTGCTTTTCGCCTTCCAAAATAGCTCCTCGCGGGTTTTTGTGCCGCGGGATTTTCGTCCTCCCTGACCGAAAATCAGGATGTGCGCCCGACTGGGTCTTCCATGCCTCTGCTGTTCTACTAGCAGCCCTTCCAGCTCCCCCTGCTCTCTTTAAAAAGCCATTTGTCTGGAGTTTTATCCCTCTCTCGCTGCTAATTTCACGCTGTTTACGGCGGGCAGATGGAGTAATGAGTTTATTTTCCCATCCCGGGCTCCACATCTGTCTCTGCTCTCGCTCGCCTCGGTGACACTCACACAGAGCCACTTCTCCTGTGCAGGAGCGAGAGGGAAACCTGGCTCTTCCCATCTTCACAGACCCTCAGTTCCTCTCATACAGTCTTATTTTGCTCACCAAGAGGTCTGACTCTCTCCAAGGAGATGATTTCCTTCCTCGAGGAAGTGCAGGTGGGGGTGAAGAAATATGAAGGTGACCCCATGTGGGCTGGAAAAGGTGAATAAAGTGCCTGGAGAGCACCAAGGTGAGATCCTGCCACTCTCCTTTTCTGATCCAACCAATGCTTGGGCTTTGAATGTTTTAGGAGGAACCAAACCAGTTCATCCTGGGGTTTTGGGATACATCCCACTCCCCTCCAGTTCTTATATGTATTAGGTGTGAATATTTTTACAGTCCTGTTTTGAGGTGCTGGAGCGTGTCCAGGGAAGGGAACGGAGCTGGGGAAGGGGCTGGAGCAGCAAGAACAGCTGAGGGAGCTGGGGGGGCTCAGCCTGGAGAAAAGGAGGCTCAGGGGGGACCTTCTAGCTCTGCAACTCCCTGACAGGAGGGGGGAGCCCAGGGGGGGTCGGGCTCTGCTCCCAGGGAACAAGGGACAGGAGGAGAGGGAACGGCCTCCAGCTGTGCCAGGAAAGGTTCAGGTTGGACATCAGGAGGAATTTCTTCCTGGAAAGGCTTGTTAAGCATTGGAAGGAGCTGCCCAGAGAGGGAGTGGAGTCCTCGCCCCTGGAGGTGTCCAAGGTAGGACTGGCCATGGCACTCAGTGCTCTGGGCTGGGGGACAAGGTGGGGGGATTGGTCCAAGGTTGGACTCAATGATCTTGGAGGTCTTTTCCAACGTTAATGACTCTGTGATTCTGGGATTCACACACAGCCCTCCACAGTGATAACACTGTCATTATTTCCCTGACAAGCTGTTGACACCAAAACATTTGGTGTTTGCTTTCACAGTATTTGCTGCTAAGACAAGAATAACCTCCCAAAATCTCCAAGAAAGCAACAGGAGTGGTTTATTACTCCTTTAGCTTGTTTCCAGCCTTGTTCTGCCTGCAAAGGTGGGTGAATGTCTTCATAGAATCATAGAAGGTTTGGGTTGAAAGGGACCTTAAAGACCATCTTGTTCCACTCCCTGCCATGGGAAGGGACACCTTCCACTATCCCAGGTGGCTCCAAGCCCCATCTAACCTGGCCTTTATTCCAGATCTGATCTTCCAACCAGCACATAGTCCATGTAAATGGCTGGGAGAGGACACTGCAAGGAATCCTGTGCTGGTGTGAGAGACACCTGCAGAAAACAGGATCTCAACAAGAAGTGGGCACCAGACCATCCTTCTGTGTCCAGCTGCTAGAAATGGCCATCACTGGACAACCTTTGCAGGCTGGGTCAAATTAAATCAAGCCCCAAATTAACGTACTTTCTAATAGAGAACTGTAATTTCAACCTCCCCAGAGCTGCCAGAAACATGTTGTTACACACAGTCCTCCTGGAGTGAGAAACGATGGGAAATGGAGTCTTGAAGAAATATTCCTAGTATTTCCCAAATATCCATAAACCAAGAGTGATGAATGGGTTGGGATAGAGATGAATGAGGGCAGGTGGGCAGTGCAGGTGGTCCCTGCTGAACCCTGTTTGGACTGTGGGGCTTTTTATGCCATGACTTTACAGTCAAATGCTCATGATCGTGTCAGGAACAAACTCCTGTGCACAGCTCAAGTTTCCTTTCCCATTTGCTGCTGGAATAGCTGCAGAATGTGCAGAGCAGCCCCAATAAACACCAGTGGTCCTTCCCCCAAAACCTGCTCGGGAACAACCCTCCCAGGAGAGGCCTCGTCCGGAACTCACTGCTGCCGCCTGGATTTCGTGGTGCCCAGAAACCCCCTTTGGGATTTCCAAGTTTCCTGCCTGTTCTCAGTGCATGCTCAGTGTTCCCTGAACACTATTTCCTGGATGAGATGAGAGGATCTCACCCGAGCAGGACACCACCAGGCACCGCTGTCAGACCTCTGCGGGCACGGATGGTTTTACCAACACAACACACACACACTCCCCTTGAAATCCCACACTGCAAACCGATCTTTTCCTAGTGATCCCTCCCACTTGGGGAGGTGGAATTTGCTGGGAACACCTCAGGAATGTGAAGTCTGAGGGTGTCAAAGCCACACCAGAGAGTTCAGGCCAGCGACGTGCTGCGTGTCCTGAGCAGGCACCAAAAATGTGCTGCCTGGCTCTTTGCACCTCCAGCTCTGACCTTTTCTCCTCTCCCCTTCAGGTCTTTTGTCTGTGTTTGCTCCAAGCAGGACTTCACAGGAGCTGGGGAAATACAAATAACCACAGTAACATTCACTAAGTGTTTCCTTCCCCTCTAATAACTGACCCATGAAGAAAATAATTTACTCCTCGTGGGCAATCAAAGCCAGAAGGAAACACATTCCTCTGATCTCTCTTCCTGCTTGTCATAGATTTCTCCAGGACACTCAGATGCCCTCAGAGAAGCCTGAAAACTCGAGATGTCCTGCAGGTCAAGACCCCTCTGTGACAGGAATTTTATTAAGCAACTCACGGAATCAGAGAATCATGGAATGGTTTGAGTTGGAAGGGATCTTGAAGATCAGCCAGTTCCACCCCCTGCCATGGGCAGGGACACCTTCCCCTAGTCCAGGTTGCTCCAGGCCCTTTCCAACCTGGCCTTGGACACTTCCAGGGATCCAGGGGCAGCCACAGCTTCTCTGGGCAACCTGTGCCAGGGCCTCCCCACCCTCGCAGCCAACAATTCCTTCCCACTATCCCATCTAACCCTGCCTTCTTTTTCCTTCTCCTTTTGCTCCATCCCTTGTCCAAAGTCCCTCTCTCAGTCTCTTGGAGCCCCTTTAGGCACTGGAAGGTGCTGGAAGGTCTCTCCAAAGCCTTCTCTTCTCCAGGCTGAACAACCCCAATCCTATCTCGCCGCCCTTTGGCACTTTCAGGAGGATCCTCTCTGTTCTGTGAGGACTCACAATGCAAAGAAAGACTGAAATATTATGACCACAAGTGTGAAATGAAAGCCTAAGAGGGCTCAAGCGAGTTGGGTTTTAGACATCTGAGATGAACTCAATAATCCCTCCTTTTCCTTGGGCAGCCTTGAATCCCTCTCAACCGTTTCCCAAGAGGGCAAATGTCACTCTGGCTTTGATGAAGCCTGAAAAGATGAAGCCATTTATTTGCCTCCCACCAATTCAACAACTAGAACCTGTCTGGGAGAAAAAAAAATTAATAATTGTGGGCTGGGGCATCGATTGTTGGATTGTGGCTGCAAACTTTCAAGCTGGGAGAAAATCCTGAGCCCTCTGGGGGCCTGTGGTCTGGGGAAGTCACATTGTGTCTCCATTACCCTCAAGGAGAAAAGAATTAATCATGAAAACCCCTCCTGATAAACTGGGGTGAAGTCTCCCTCGATATCATGGCTCTCCTCCACTCACACATCCTTTCTGACAGGGCTTCAGCCTTTGTTTCCTAAAGATGCCCCTGGAATGCCCCCATCCTGCTGGACTGACTCAGCCAGAGGAACCACCAAATCAGCTGGAAAAAAATATCCCCCTGAAAGGAAGAGGAAAATCAGCCCAGCACGCTCAGTGCATGACCTGCGTGCAAATAACTGCATATCTATTCCAAATATTTGTGTCTCTATTCCAAATTATTGTGTATCTCTCCCAAATAATTGCGTGCCTATCCCAAATAAATTTAATCCCTCTGACCAGACACAGGGCTCAAAACTTTGGAGCATCCATGAATCCTCGTGGGTACATGTTATTCTGAAATATTGGGTGTTTCATTCAACAGGATACAACAAGTTCTGGCAGAGAACATGATCTGTGCCACACTCATTCCTTGTCAAAATTTGGGGACACCACGATACTGAGGTGTTGGGAAGCTCCAGTTCCTGATTTCTGCTGGAGCAGAGGTGCTTCCCCCATCCCAAAGCTCACCAGTTGTATCACCAACAGCAGGGTTGTGATCATTGGGATCTTAACACCTAAAAATAAGAATCCCATCCCGTGGGATAAGTGGGATATCAGCTCCTTGTGTGTCAAGATAAGAGCACATCCAGCTGGGAGCACTGAGGACAACTGAGGTCTCCAGGGCCACCGATCTCTAAATAATTAAGCAGATACATAAAAGACCACAAGTTCTACTTGAATCTGACTTTAAAATGTCCTGGGCAGTGGTAGAGACGTGACGATTCTCTGCTGAGCCCCAGTGAAGGAAATTTAGACCCAGGACAGCTCCTATGTAGGTCTGACTCTGGCTGGGTCTGCTCAATCATATCCCTTTGTCCTTTTCCCCCTTTCTGACCTCTCCTGGTCCTCTTCCAGAGCTCTCCCAGTGTGCTGGGCAGGGCTCAGCCACATCCCTGCTCACCCTAAAGATGATGAGAGTGAGGAGAAAAGGTTGGATTCCATGTTTTCTTGTGGCTTCACGTCTGGCATTTGACCTTCACATAGAATCATGGAATTATTTAGCTTGGAAAAGCCCTCTAGGATCATTGAGTACAGCGTTGCCAAGGCCACCACTAACCCACGTCCCCAAGTGCCACATCCACAGGGCTTTTGAAGACTTCCAGGGATGGTGATTCCACCATTTCCCTGGGCAGCCTTTTCCGATGCCCTGACCATATTCCAATGCCTGACCAGACCGCTGGAGAAAGCACATCCCAAGGAAGGTGACTCAATGAGAATATTGAGGATTCTCGATGTCCAAAATGATCTTTCCTCTTCCGATTAGGCTGATCCCAAGAAGACATTGTGAGCATCCCAGAGAGGAATCCATTATTTCCTTGGACAGCCACGGCACAGTGAGGCAGTGGAACTGCAGAGTCCCTGAATCTCTTGGAAAACCTTAACCTGATCACTCCAGAAAGCAGGGAAGAGAGAAAAATGTGTGTTTGGAGAGAGGGTTGTGGAAAA
This sequence comes from Pipra filicauda, assembly GCF_003945595.2. Classification (NCBI taxonomy): domain Eukaryota; kingdom Metazoa; phylum Chordata; class Aves; order Passeriformes; family Pipridae; genus Pipra; species Pipra filicauda. The sequence goes on along the minus strand of NW_024104797.1, from coordinate 221,196 downwards.
TGCAGTGAGCACTGTTCAAAATTCCAGCTGATGGGAATATACATGGACTTTCCAGCTGTTTTGCTCTGAATGTGTATTTATTGCTGCCATTTTAAAGCAACTCTTCCCAGGTTATCAAAATCCTTGGAAGGAAAGCTGCCATTGGAAGGGGAGTTGTTATCACTTCAACCAGGTGAACCCAGAGTGACCTAAAAAAGATGGGAATCACTGGGAATGCTCCACATAGAGTGAATTCCATCTGCCCTGTGACATTTTTTTCTCTTCTTTGATGTCCCTGAGAAGAGAGGGCGACACATCAGAGCTCTCAACAATGAAAGGAACCCTCCTGGGGAATCTTTTCCTAACATTTGGCCACAGCAGCCCCAAAGACAGAAGATCATTCCCCACTGGAGGGGAAAAAGGATGTTTTGAAGCGTGTTACCACCCTGAAATGTGGCAAAAAAGGGGCATTTTTAGATGAGAAGCGGAGATTTCGAAAAGATCACAGAATGGTTTCCTCAGAGCCCCGTCCAACCTGACCTTGAACGTTTCCAGAGATGGAAAATCCACCACCTCTCTGGACAACCAACCACAACTGAAGTGCTGACGACTTGCTTGGTGCCACCATGACCTTGGTCACGAGCTGGATTTGTCAGAGAGAAAGGAAATGAAAATTCCATGTCCCTGATGTAAGTGTAAGGTAAAAAAACCCCAAAAACAAAACAGCAGAAGGATAAAAGTGTAAGGTAAGGAATAAGCAGGAGGATAAAAGTTTAAGGTAAGGAATAAGCAGAAGGATAAATGTTTAAGGTAAGGAGCATCCTGCAGATGCAGGAAGAACATGGCAAAGGTGGCACAATCATGTATAGAGACATTCAAAGACAAGTTGAGGTCTGTCCATGGGGAAATTGGGAGAATTAAGGAATAATTTAATCACAGCAGGGTTTGTGCCATCAGCAACGTGCTGGACACTCACAAGTCTCCCCTCCTTGGATCATGTGCTCAAGTTAATTATCAGTAACTGCCAGGGAGCTGATTTTCCAGTCTTTAGAGGAAAGGAAGTGCTCTGTGCTCCAGCTCCTGGTACAGGAGTGTCTCTGCTGCTTCCAAAGGCTGCGTTTCTCAAGGCAGAGCAGCGATAATGGAACATCCTTTGAGTGCAGTCCCTGAGATCTGAGACCCCCAGGGAGCTCAGTGTGGGGGTGTTCAGGCTTCCTCAAAAGTCTGCACCTGTAACAAGATTTATCTTTAAAAGGAAAACTGTGATTGAGACTGGAGAACACACTTCCACCACGTTCTCCTGCTCCCTGATTCCTTGACTGAGCTGAGAATTAAACGCTTTTCATCTCCCCCTTTGGCAAAGAGAAATTCTTCTCACGTTGCAGTTTCTGCTCATCTGCCACTAAAACAGCATCCAGGGGTCATCACCACAGAGCCTGAAGTAACTGGGCTCCTCAGACATCCTTTGATTTCCTACATGTCTTTTTATTTCTCTCTCTGTGCCTCCAGATCAGCTCAGCTCCCCAGCCCAGATTTGGATAAGCAAGGTAGCCTAATCCTCAGCTTTCCAAGCAAAAAATTTCAACTGAGGAACAATCAGTGCCTTCAAGGCAGCCTGCTCAAGTCCAGCAGAGATCCACATCTTTCTCAGCACCTGGAGTGGTTTTATACACGTATAAAATCAAACAGTTGTGATTTTTTTAACTCCCTTGGCGCCACTTTGCTTCAAATCCTTTGACTGAAGAATTCACCAACTTCGAAACTTCACCAACTTCAAAACTTGAAAACTCCTGTAAATTAAGTGTGGATGGATATAAAAAAAAAAAAAAGACCATTTCTGGTCAAATAAAGGTTTATTGTTTCTTACAGGATAATTTAATGGAAAGATCTCTAATAATGCAGTCTCAGAGTACCCTGGACAATCCAACATCTGACCCCATCATTGCTTTTTCTCTCCAAGGTAGCAACTATTGACACATTTCACAATTCAGCGTATCCATTGATCCATTTTCTGCATCCCTGGAAGATTTGTGACCACTGCAGTACATTTTTCACAATCTCACAGATCCTATAGAATAACTCGGGGCTGGAGTATTGACACCACTCATTTTTGGATCTGTGCTATCGATTACAGAAAGCTCTGATCTGGATGGATGTGCAATTCCCAAACCTTCTTCCAGTGGCACCATTAAAAGCTTTTTTTCCCCTTTTCTCTCTTGATGTGGCCTCTGGATGTTTATTCCCTACTGTGTTTGAGGTGAGAGGAATCTCTCCCACCAGATTTGCATGGCTTGTGCTGTTCTCCACATGTTCTTCAGGAACAGACACCTCAAACAATCTCAGGACGGTGCCTGTTCCCAGTTTTCCTGGTTTACACACTGCCCAGACTCCGTGGATGCAGCTGGAAAAGGAAAGCTCAGCACCCTCCTGCCTTCTTACAGGTGGATGAGCTTTTCCTTTAAGAATGGTGAATCTGGGCTTCATTTTTTGTTGGGATCCGTTTGCCCCACCTGAATATTTTCCTTTGACATCCTCTCCAGCAAAGACATCCCTCTAGACATGAAGATGCTGTTTCCATAGTTTTCCAGGACACCCAGTCCACAGGAATTCTGTCACACTGTCCTGAGTCATTCATAGAGGGATTTAATGGCCAAGTGGTTCATCCTCAAGGTGAATATTCCAGTTTAGGTTGGAAGGGGCTCTGAGCAACGTGATGTAGTGGCAGATGTCCCTGCTCACTGCAGGGGGTTGGATTAAATGACCTTTAAAGGCCTCTTCAAAACCCAAACTATTCTATGGCTCCATGGCACAACTTGCCCAAACTGAAGTGTTTGCCTTCTCCTTTCTTTGGCTTCCCAAACTCCCTAAACTCCCACACTGGCAGCTCTGTTTCATTTGAAATCCTTCTTCATAACACCCCAGAAAGACCAGGCCTCTCATTTAATTCCAGGAGCCAATCTCTGCAAACCTTTTCTTACCTGTCCAAGCAGCATCTCTGTGACCCCCTGGCTTTGGCAGAGTCTGTGTGGATGTCAGTTCATTTATTCTTCCCCCCAAACCTCTCACATTTCTGATTTCAAATCAGATTTCTCTTGTCATGCCCCGTTTTTTGACTCTTTTGCTGTCCCCCTCAACCTTTCAGGATATCATCTCCCTGAGCTGCAATGCCCTCATTCCCTTCAAATAATTCTTGCGCTTTCCTGTCGAGGTTAAAACCCAGAGGGAAACTCGTCCAAGGAACATCTCCCATCAGGGGCATTGGAAATGCAGCTTTTCAAATTCTCCTTGCTCGGGACAATTTGCAAAGAGCCAAAAGGGGGCAAATCACAGGATAAGGGAAAACACATCTCCAGCCGCTGCCTTCAAAACGTCTCCCTCGGCACACAAGGGGGAATATTTCCTCTGAATATTCCTACGGAGTTATCTGGGATCTGACCTCGGTCTGAGGGACTTGTCCTTCTTTCCTGCTGTTCCCAGGGGCAGGGATACTGCAGTGGCTTCTATTTTTAACCGTTATTGTCAGGGTTTGCAGACAGTCCAAGCCTTTCCCTTCATTTCTGCCTCGTGAGCAGAGCAGCATTTCTGGAGGCTGAAGCACTGAGGGCTTGGGATCTGCCAGCCCAGATTTCCATGCCTTGCTCACCAATTCCATTAAAGACATCCCAACATTGTATTATTTTTCCGTTCCCCCCCCTCTTTTTAACCAGATTCCTTCTTTTAATGACCTTACTCATAAACCAGGGCCTCACCTATCACTCGGCTGTGATCCACCTGCACTGCTGGTGTAATTTATTTTCAGTTTATTGAAGTTTGAGCTTAACTTAACCCCCCCTTTAATCCCAGCACTCCTATTCCCTGGTCTAAACTTCTCAGTGTATCCCTTTTTCCTGCTCCTGATTCCACCTGGTGCTTCACATTCTTTAAAGGAAAACCCAAAAAAGGATTTACACTGGGGAGAAAATGAAAACAGTCCAAAATCTTCCCATCTGTCTTGGTCTCTGGTTGCAGCCAGTTCCTATGGAGGAGATGTTGCTGAAGAAGGAGCTGATGGAGCAAGGATGAGGGTGAGGAGAGGGATGTTTGTGCTGGTGATCCATGGATGGACAGGTGATGGCTCACAAATTGGGAATAGAATGGATCTGGCATTCATGGCCATGGATTTTTCCCTCTTGAGCACAATGAAGTACAAGACCTTGGATTTCTGCTGTGGCCAAGCCAGGATATGTGGGGGGTGATGAGATGGGCAGAACTTCCAAGGGGTAAAGGTGAGATGGGCAGCAATTCCAAAGAGATAAAAGTGAGATGGGCAGCAATTCCTGGGATAAAGGTGAAATGGGCAGCAATTCCAAGGAGATAAAGGTGAGGTGGGCAGCAATTCCAAGGGATAAAGGATGAGATGGGCAGCACTTCCAAAGAGATAAAGGTAAGATGGGCAGCAATTCCAGGGAGATAAAGGTGAGATGGGCAGAACTTCCAAGGGATAAAGGTGAGATGGGCAGCAATTCCAAGGAGATAAAGGAAGAGATGAGCAGCAATTTCAAGGGATAAAGGTGAGATGGGTAGCAATTCCAAGAAGATAATATGAGATTGTCAGCACTTCCAAGGAGATAAATATGAGATTGTCAGCACTTCCAAGGAATAAAGGTGAGATGGGCAGCACTTCCAAGGAGATAAAGGATGAGATGGGCAGCAATTCCAGGGAGATAAAGGAAGAGATGGGCAGCAATTTCAAGGGATAAAGATGAGATTGTCAGCAATTCCAAGGGATAAAGGTGAGATGAGAAGGTGATAAAGGTAAGATGGGCAGCAATTCCAAGGGATAAAGGTGAAATGGGCAGCAATTCCAGGGAGATAAAGGAAGAGATGGGCAGCATTTCCAGTGAGATCAAGGATGAGATTGGCAGCACTTCCAAAGAGATAAAGCAATTTAAGGACCCAGAACCTTTTGGGAAAAGCCTTGAGAATGACACCAGGTTGCTTCTGTCATATCCCACCACACCCTCCATAGAATAAGAGCTTTTCCCTTCAAATATTGCCCTAAAATCCAGTTCCCCTCATTCCACAGAAGTGCTTATACAGAAATGTGCTCTCCCAGGAACCTGCCGGGGAGTCTGTGTGGATCAACTACGAGAAACGACAGAAAAGTAACACCTTTATCTTCCAAATTCTCATGGAGGACGAGATGCCCAAGGGGTGGACCAAGAAATACCCTTTTTTAAGCAGCAGAAGGATGAGTTACAGAGCCATCACGTGGATGAGGCTGGACAGGGAAGAGAGGGGTGACACGTGTGATGTGACCTTTCCAAGCTGTTGGGCACAAGCCCATGTGATGTGACCACAGGAGTGGCCTCTGAGCAATCCTGGCCAAGTGGGTGCTCATGAATACAGAGCTCCAAGAGGAGCAGCAAAGGCACATTTTCCACCTAAGGAGGTCTTTGAGAGCCTGTCCTGAGCCTGGGACTGTTCGATATTCCCATAATGACTCGGGTGATGGAACGGAGAATAGTTTTCTGTAATTTGTGGCTGGCAGAAGATGATGAGGAGGGGGGGGGTCACAAGCAATGGGCAGGACAAGACAGGAATTCCAAATTAGCTGTTGAAGGCCATGTCCAAAATCAGGAGGACCAGAAGCAAAACTGGCACTGGGTGATGTGAGTGTGAAAGGACAGGAGGGAAAAACAAACCCAGGAGTTTGGGAGACATGACCATGGGGTGGGAGGTGGTGACAGGCTGAGCAGGGGCAAGAAACAGGGTGAAAACACGAGGCCTGGGACATGAGTGGCACATATTTGTCACAGGAAGCAGTTATCCTGCACTTCTCAGCTCCAGCAACTGGAGTTTGAGTCCACCTTTTGATGTGCCAACACACGTTAAGGGAGATGAAAGGATTCCAGGGGAATTTTATTAAAATTATAAGTGGTTTTCAGGCTGAGAAAAGGTTGGAGAAACGGGGATTTGTGTGGTTTAAGATGAAGGCTGTGAAGAAACAAGATCAGAGCACTTGAACATGTAAACAAGACGTCTCAGAAGTGGACAGTGATTGATAACCCTCCACTGCTGGGGGAATGTAGGATGAGAAGCAATTTTGAGTAAATGTGCAGCAAGGGAGATTCGGGTTCAATATGAAGAAAAATGTTACAGGGGAAGTTGAAAAGTGGAACAGATTATGGAGGGTCTGTTTAATCCCCAGCAGGGGAATTATTTACGGAAGCATCTGTCAGAAACAGCTCTTGCATCCTCCCTTTCCCTGCTGGAGCAGCAGGTGTTGGACATGTGGTCCCTTCCCGTTCTCTGCTCCTGGGACACTGCCCATGGAAGACTTTGTGGCAGGTGGGGATGTGTAAAGTGAGAGCAGCCACCTCAAAATCAAACAAACTGTGCTGGAGTAAGACACAAATGAAGGGTGAATAAAGTCCACATGAAGTTTGGCTCTCCCAGAACAGGGCCAGGTTGGACAGGGCTTGGAGCAACCTGGGGTAGTGGAAGGTGCCCCTGCACATGGAAGGGTGGGAATGGGATGATCTTTAAAGTCCCTTGCAACTAATGTCCCAGGTTGTTCCAAGCCCCATCCAGCCTGGCCTTGGACACTTCCAGGGATCCAGGGGCAGCCACAGCTTCTCTGGGTAACCTGTGCCAGGGCCTCCCCACCCTCCCAGCCAAGAATTCCTTCCCAATATCCCACCTGTCCCTGCCCTCTGGCAGTGGGAAGCCAATCTATTCCATGATTCTTGCAGTTAAGCAGTGCCTTCAATCCACAGGAAAGTGTGTGAAACCAAAGTTGAGGAGAAGAAGGTCTGGTGAAAATGTTGTGGGGGAAAAAAAGAAGCTGCATTTCCTCTCCTGATGATAATTGTGCAGGCTGGTGGTTATGGGACTCTCTTGGGAAGCAAAGGAAATGAGTTTGGATGCCTTCCCATTTGGGGAAGTGCTGCAAGCACCACACTAATCCATGGAAGACAAGCTGTTTGAGATAGAATGTGGGATTGGGCAGGTGCTGAGCATGGAAATGGGAAAATGCAGCCATTTGGATTATGGACCTTCCAGTACCTTCCAGTGCCTGAAGGGGTTCAAAGACAGTTGGAAAGGGACTTTGGAGAAGGGTCTGGAGTGACAGGACAAGGGGGAGTGGCTAGATGGGATATCGGGAAGGAATTGTTGGCTGTGAGGATGTGAGGCCCTGGCCCAGGTTGGGCAGAGAAGCTGTGGCTGCCCCTGGATCCCTGGAAGTGTCCAAGGCCAGGCTGGACAGGGCTTGGAGCAACCTGAGCTAGTGGAAGGTGTCCCTGCCCGTGACAGGGGATGGAACAAGATGGTGTTTAAAATCCCTTCCAACAAAAACCAGCCTGTAATCCCATGATCATTCCATGATTTTCCTGGAAATGAAATAGAGAAAACCAGTTGCCTGCTGGCTCAGCACAGGGCTTTGCTGGGATGGTGGAGAGCCCAGTGTTGGGCAGGTTGACCAAGCCAAGAACATCCATATCCCAAGGGAGACGGGAGGCTGCTTTCCCATTTGGATTTATCTTTCAGATCCATGAGTTCCTCTGCCTTGTTCAGCAAAGACATCAGGCCAGCCCTCCCTGAGCAGCTTTTCCTGCCTCCCCATATTCTACCACAGCTACTGAAGCCCTGGTTTCATCCACTGGCTCCCCCCAAACACTGACAGTCCCACCAAACAGCACAAAGGTGGCTGGATTTTTAAAGCACATTCAACACCCTCTGGAGATGTGTGTGCTCCTTTTCCATCCTTGCCAGGGATCTGAGGGAACTGCTGTTCCAGAGCCCATTTGTTCCCTCTGTCCCCTCCTTTGTCTCCAGAACGGCTCCAAAGGCAGAGCATGGATCATCCCCTTGTCCACTCCTGCCAACAACAAAACAGGGGCAATGCCTTCAAGGATGAAATTTTCAGCCCGTGGAGCTCAGAAAGCTCTCCAGGGGATTTGTGGAGCCCACTGCATCAAACAGCCCTAAAAACACATCGATGTTGTTGGTTCAGCAGGGGCCAGGAGTCGTTTTCAGGTCACCGTTCCCGCCGGGGAGAAGGGAGCAGAAAATCACATTTCCTTCGTTTGATCTCTGGCACTTGGCTGGCTCAGGGAAGTCCTGAGTGTTGAGTTTGAACTGCTGCCAGACTAACAACTGTTAGCAAGAATGGACAGCACTTGGATGGTGCCTTCAGTGGTTTCAACACTCTCATCCACCCCACACATCATCACAGCTGAGCACCGAGAAACCTTCCAGCTCTGCCTGTGAAACACGAGCTGGGCCAGGACAACTGTGCAGACCTCGAATAAGGACAGAACCTGCCCCGTTTTTAAAGGGTCATTTAGCAGTGAACCCTCTTCTTAATGCACCTCTTTAAAGCACTTAAACACCAGCACGTTCTGCCCTGCCCTGCTCTGACAGAGATCCCGGCCCTGCGTCACCCAGCAACTGTGACCCCTTTTGCTGTGATTAAGTTCAGTTTTGTTCCACCCACTTTCTTTTTTTTTTTTTTTTTTTTGTACATGATTAACTGGTGGATAAAAAGGCCCCCTTTTTTTTTTTATATATATATTTTCCTTTGCAAGGGCTGAAAGCAGTTTTTAATCACATGTAATTCCACGCTCGCCGTGCCGTTTGCGTTCCCTGCTTTGAGATGAATTTGGCACCAAACGTGCACTCAATTAAACTCCCCCGCCTCTGTTTTTCTTTCTGGAAGTCACAGAATTCATTCAAACAAAAGCTGAACCCTCCTGAAGTTTTATGAAGATTAATGATGCTTAAAAACCAAGAGCAGAGATCCTTCTCCTGACTTTCCCAAAGCCACGGGGTTCCAATTTTATGTGCTCCAGTGACACTTTTTTCCAGGCGACCTTGGGTTCAAAGACAAAATTGTGTCCATGTGGGCACCAGCCCAGGTCATTGCATCAATCCATCAGCGTTTCTTCTCTCACTGACCTCTTTTTGCCCCTGACACTAAATATTAGATGGGAAGGCTGGAGTTTGTAAGCCCAAAGCAGAAGTGAGGATGAATAAGGCAGAAATTGAGATTAAAGGAGGAAGCCAAGTTGGAAAAACTGGAGAAAATTGTAGTTGAGGGAGGGAAAAGGCAGTGAGAAATGAGTTCTGATGCAGGACAACTGGAATTTAGGTGTGCACCTATGTACATATGTATTTAAATAGGTAAATAATAGATATTATAGCAGAGAGATGGTCAACACAGAGATGAGGAAGAGTTAGGAAATGCAAAGAGGAACATGAATTAAATGCTTGTAGTTACCCCCTGGAATCACTTCAGTGACTACAGGAGAGTCCAGGGATCATCCCCATGGACAGTGAGGCTGATGGGGGAGACAGACAACAAACAGGGGGTGGGAGGTCATGGAAGGAAAAAGGCAGGAACAGCAAAAAGATAAAAACTAAGAGAACTTATATTGGAATAAACAAAACTCCATTTTAAAGGGACACAGAGGCTGCAAATGCACAGATTAACAGGTTGGGATAATCCAGAAGGAGCTGGAATCCACCCTTCCCATCCCAAACCAGCAAGATGGAATATTCTATACCAACAGAGTCACAAAACAACTCCAACCTGTGCGTTAATACAACTTTTTACAGGAGTGATTCTTATTACAGAATCCTTATCCCTTATCCTATATATCCTTATTTCCCTGCCCAGAACATCAAGTTAGAGCCAGAGATACTATTTTAACAATCAAACTTGGGTGGAAAACGAACCTTTGGAAGGAGTGTAAGCCTTGTTTGTACCTGGTGGAATATTCAGGGAGAAGCTGCACCGTGAGATCTGAGCAGCCTTGGCAAGTCTTTTCAAACACATCCCATAAAAGGGGGAGAGAAAGAGATATTTCATCCATGTGAGTAATAAAAGGCATAAAAGCAGCGTGGAGGGCACAGAATAAGGAAAACCACTGGAAATGTGGAGAGAGAGAGAGAGAGGAAGAGAGAAGACAAATGGGCCACGTCTTGGGGTGGGCCCAAAACCAAGGTGACAGGTTGGTTTCCCCCAGGGTTGCTGAGTTGGGCAGAAATGGGCAGATGATGGACAATGAGGGCGGTGTGTTAAAAAAATAAAGTGTAGAACAGAAAGCAAATGTTTGATTATTTGTCGTACAAGGGCTGTGCAGAGGAAGGAAGAAGTCAAGGCCAGGTTGGACGGGGTTTGGAGCAACCTGGTCTAGTGAAAAGGGTCCCTGCCCATGGCAGGGGGTGGGACTGGATAAGCTTTAGAGTCCCTTCCAACACAAAGCATTCCATGATTCCATGATAATTGTCTTGGAACCCTTTAGTTGGTCCCACCTGAGGTAGATATCCATGTTTCCATAGCATCAGAGGAGCTCATTGCCCACCTGTGGGCAATTTGGGACACTCCAAGACATCTGAGGTGTGCCCCAGTGCCATGGGAATTGTGCACATTTCTGGAGTGTTGGGCAGGGCAGCCTGACATGTAAAACTAGAGGGATAAACCCCTTGGAGCTGAATCCTGGTCCTGTAGGAACAAGTGCTGAAGGTTCAGTGAATTGTGGAAGTCCCAGGAGTCAAAAGTAGCCAGAGCAGAACCCAACAACTTCCTTGTCCAGGGAAGCAGGAAGGGGACTCAAGAGAAGCTCCCTGGCCTGTGGCAGGGATTAAATAAAGCATCTGGAGCCAGTCAGAGCCAGGTGGGATGGGATTTCCCAGTTCCCCTCAGCAGCAGAGTGCCAACAGTGCCATCTGCCACAAACCCCGGGGTCCCTGGGAAGCAGCCCCTCTGAACCCCCCCTGGGAAGGGAACAGCATCCTCCAGTCACTCTGTCCTCACCTGATCGTGGCAATCACACGTTCCCTCCATCCCAGAGATCCCAGAGGACGGGAGGAAATTAAATAATAATAACTTATTAAGCGAGTTCTGAACCTTTGTGCTGAACTGTCTCCTCATGCCCTCACTGTTTCTGTCCTGGAAACCCATTTTCAGCCTCAGATTAAAGAACCAAAGATGAATTTTGCTGGAAGGAATGATCTTGTAATCCAAGACAACTTGATCCAGACAAAGGTCCAGTAACTTGCTGCAAGGTTTCTTTTACCCTTCTAATGCAGGAGTTCAGCCGGCAGCGGGAGCAGAATCCTAAAATTTAATTACTGGCTGCAGTTCACAGGCAATTATTTATGACACACTTCCAATGATTATTCACAGGTTCCATACTGGGGGCGGGGGAAGGTCAGCAGGTTGCAAACAAGCCTGAAATTCAGAATGAACTTGCTGAGGAGAGCTGGGGAAAGATGATTGTGATGGGAAATGCAAGAGAAGAGCATAAAGGATATTGATTATGAAGATTTACCAGGAACACGTGTACTATTAAAAACCCTACTGCACATCAGTGAATTTCAGACATTAAATCAACAGAACCTTTAAAGGGAAATCACATTTTCTATCATCTAATCAATGCAGGTAACAGTGTTGTTGGTCTCTCTTCCCTGCTCTCTGTTTACCTCAGTTTGGAGAAGTTCAGTGTTTAATGAGATTTTAATTGTCCTGAAGTTTGAATAGACCAGAGGCAGCTGAAAAAGCCAGAAATAATAAAGCCCAGCTTTCCTGCTGCCTGTCCACAAAGCCCAGGCAATCACAGCCCTCCTTGAGTGGATTTGTTATCTCAATAACCCTTTTCTTCCCCCGCAAGGCACCTTGAGCTGCTCTGCTGAAGGCAACACAAAACTGTGCCAGCAACCAGCTGTGAGGACCCTCTTCCCCCAGCACACGATGGAAAATAATCCAGAGGTGTTTGGGACCTGGCCAGGGACAATATTAGTGGTCAAGCCCAGTTCCTTTGGTGCCTTTCACCTTCTAGGGTCACACTTGTGTTTCCAAGTGCTCCTGCAGTCTGGGTGATTGTTCCTGGCTCTGTGTGGGGATCAACAAGAAGGCAAAGGGCTGCTTTTCATCTTCAAAGTGTTTTTCATCTTCACAATGTTTTTCCAGCAGTGGATGAACTTGAGGCTCTCAGTGCCCAAGGAAGAATTGAGCTCCTGCAGTATTTCCCCACGGAAATGGCAGAGAGGTTCTGATGCAGGAGAAGGTTGGAAGGTCCCTTCCAACTCAGAATTCTGTGATTCTTGAAGGTTGGGAATCACCAGGTGAGGTACCACAGTGCCCTTGGGAAAAGGAGATCATGGAATCACAGAATCTCCTGAGCTGGGAGGGATCCCCAAGGATCATCCAGTCCAACCCCCGGCCCTGCACAGACACCCCAACAATCCCACCCTGTCCCTCAGAGCGTTGTCCAAACCCTCCTGGAGCTCTGGCAGCCTTGGGGCTGTGTCCACTGCCCTGGGGAGCCTGGGCAGTGCCCAACCACCCTCTGGGGGAAGAACCTTTCCCTAAAATCCACCCTGAGCCTGCCCTGGCACAGCTCCAGCCATTCCCTGGGTGCTGTCCCTGGGCACCAGAGCTGCTACACCCTTTTAAGACCACACAAACCACAAGGAAGAGATGCCAGCCGGGAGGGAACGGGCAGGAGCCTGTCCTGGCCCAGACCCACCCATGAAGAGCTGATCCCAGAGCAGGATCCTGCTGGAATTGCAGGAGATGGGCCCTTTGAGGATGGTAGTGTGCCTGCAAGCTCCTTTTCTTGTGTGGTCTCATGCTGAGCTGTCAGCAGCTGCTGTGGAGTAAAGGAGGCCAAAAGGAGAGGCTGCAAATTGAGGGATTGTGGGAATGAAGGACGACCAGGAGCTGGATGTGGGCAGTGATCGGAACAGAGCTCGTGTGCACAGTCCAGAAGTGGGTCAGTGTGAGGTCATTTGGAGCCAATTTGGGTGGAAGAGGGGGAAGTTCTGGAGCACTTGGCTGCTCCCCTGCCAGGCCCTGCATTCCAGGTGGGACATGGGAGCATCACCATTGTGCTGTGGTCAGCAGGGAGCTGGTTAAACCCCCAGAGCTGTGTGTGAGCGAGGCAGGGGCCCTGCAGAAAACAAAAAAGGGGCTCTGTGATTCACGAGATCAGAGCCAGGGGGACAGAGCTCACCTCAGAGCTGACCTCCCCCCTCCCACAGCCATCCACTCACTGGGATAACAGCCCCAATAATTCCTCTTTGGCTCAAGTCTGTTTTCCAGAGAAGAGCCCTCATTGATAAGAAAACCTTGAGAGAGAAGGAAATCTGTTCTCTGTTATAATCCCAGGAAGTTTATTCCAATGGTTAACCATCCCTCTTGCCAAAACCTGCTTTTTTTGGCTCCTTTGGTTGTATCTGGCCCAAATTCTTCCCCCACCTCTTGTGTACTTGCTTTTCCTGTGAGGATTAAATTCTTGGAAGCACTTTGGGAACAGAACCACCACACCACTTATCCCCCTTCTACAACAACTTCACTCCTTAAAATCCCTGTTCCTGGGAGGTCTTTGCAGAATTACAAATTACTTAGGCAGTTCTTCAATCCACTGATCCAATGGTTCAACATCTCCCAGGCATGGGGAGGGAACCCATTCCCATTTTAGTTTTTTGACATTCACCTCAGCCGGGCTGGTTTGCTCCAGCACAGAGTTTTCATTTCTGTGCCCAGGAAGGGTTTGAGTTCCTGCACACAACACCTTCTCAGCAAATCTGTCACATCCCCTAACTCCTCTCTCTGCTGAAATATCACCATTCTGTGCTGAGGAATTGTGTTTTCCATCCTGGAAGACTCGATCTTGCATTAAGCAAAAGCTCCCTGCACCTGCCTCGCTTGTGTACCAGGGCTGAGGATTTGTGTCTTCAGTTACTCAATATCTCCACACTGCAGGTTGTTATCTTGTCCAAGAGCAGTATCAATATTTCCAATCATGCAATTAAAGACCACATCAGGATGGAAATGCACCAGAGGGAAGGAATTACATTGCACAGACAGCCTTGGATCTCTCACTGCCTGTTTTCTGACTGCTTGGCTGTTCTGCCTCAACCTTCTCTGATAACATCAGATCATTCTCCTTTTCCTACCCCACCAGATATTAGAAGGTGTGAAGTACCTCTGCTGACCTCCCACTATGCTCAGGGCCTCCAAAATAAACACTAAACAAACACTAAACACTTCATAACTTTTCAGATTGCCCCAGAGAGGGGCACAGGCATCTCATCTCCTGGCGCTGCCAGACTTCCTCCCTTCCCAAATCCTTTACAGCCAAAGAGCACATGATGGATCAGAAGTGAGCACCACATTCCCAGGAGAAGACACACAGCCTGTTCTGGAGAGGTGGGAATGATGCACCTCAGATGAGGACTCCTGGTCCAGTTCCTATGAACAACATTGAAAGTCCCTCAACCTTTCCATGCCTTGGCTTGTTTTTCCAGCTGGGAGGTGGGTTTGGAGCTGTTGGGCTCTGCACACGGAGCTTTGAGACTCCAAGAAGTGTTCTGCCAGGCAGGTGGTGGCCACAGGATGGGTTTGGAGTGAACCTGGAGCACTCCAGAGCACAGAACAAAGGGGTTTGGGCAGGGCTGGTTTACCTGGCCAAGGGGATCTGCTCTCAGGGGCTGACTGTGCCCAGGAGCAGATCCCAAAGTGCAGGTTGCTGATGGCACTCAGTGCTCACAGGACACAGGGAGCCTCCAGTGCTGAAGAAGGAGCCAGTTCACAAGTGCCTGGTTAAAAAAAGGATGAAGCTCTTAAGTCCTTGAGAGTTTTTGGCCATTTCAGCCTGACTTTCACAGTTTTCCGAATCCCCTTCCTTTCAGGGTGTCTCTGTGTCACAAGTGGCCACACCCATCCCCTCTGAAGTCCTCAGGTCATACTGCACCCAAACCCAGTTTCCTTTCAGCTCCTGAGGGGCATTTTCGGGGACAGACTTCATGGGAACAGAAATCACTGTGTCCTCAGCCCTCCTGCATCTCAGAAATCATTGTGTCCTCAGCCCTCCTGCATCTCAGAAATCATTGTATCCTCAGCCCTCCTGCATCTCAGAAATCATTGTATCCTCAGCCCTCCTGCATCTCAGAAATCCCTGTGTCCTCAGCCCTCCTGCATCTCAGAAATCATTGTGTCCTCAGCCCTCCTGCATCTCCCACAAGTCTGGGCTGATGTGGGCCGGGTGCTGAACTAGAAGAACATCTTGCCAGTGGTGCTGGTTGCAAACTTAGTTGTCTTTTGGCTCTAAATCGTGAACCAGCACCACCCCTCTCCATCCACCCCCCTTCACACTTTCCCTCTTTAACCTGCTTTCGTGACTGGGAATTTTACACTGCCCTTGTGCTGCACATTCTCAGCTCGTTGCAATGCCACTCCCCACGGAGAAATCCCCAATTTCACGAGATTAGAAGCTGTCACAGCTGAGCAAAGGCAGGGCTGACTCAGACTGTGCTGATGTTATGCTGATTTACACCAGCCTGGGGGAAAGCCACGCTGCTTTTCCATCCCTTTGACTGAGTAGCCGCAGTGACAAGGGACTGAACAGATGACAAAGTAAAACAGATCACGAATCCAGAACGTGCAGCTGGAATTTCCCCAGCGGACTCAGGATGTGAGACATCCGAAAAAAAGGCCTGTGAAATGTGAACTGATGTAAGGACAAGGTTTTAATCACAGCCACACAACTTTGAAACCGCAGCAATTCCATGGAGCTCAGTCTGTTGACTCTGGGTGTTTGAGCTCAGTCTGATGACTCTGGGTGTTTGCTGACACCACAGATGCCTCCAGTGCACGAGGAACAGTCTTTGACCTTGTTCCTGGTGGTGTGTAAAAGGATGAGATGAAAGGTGAGCTTCATGAGCTGGTGGGATTGGTGAGCTCTGCCTCCTCCTCTGGACACACAAACATCTCCCCTGGGGAGGTTCTGGGCCTGCCAGTGGTCAGCAAGGTTATTGCAGAGTCTCTGCTCTGAATCATGGAATCAGTGAGGTTGGAAAAGACCTCCAAGACCACCAAGTCCACCCTGTGCCCCATGCCCACCTTGTCCCCCAGCCCAGAGTGCTGAGTGCCACGTCCTGTAGTTCCTTGGACACCTCCAGGGGTAAGGACATTACCACCTCCCTGGGCAGCCCCTACCAAGGCCTGACCACCTCTTCCAGGAAGAAATTCATCCTGATCTTCAGGGATGTCCTCTTTGTGGTACAAATCAGGAGTGAAGGGTCTGAAAATGAAAATCAGGACGCTTGGTTTTCATCTACCACTTGTGGGACTGCACCAAATGGAACATCACAGCTCAACTCCTGCTGAGCTCTGTAGGTATCTGCTCTGAGAGCAGATTGAAGCCCTCCAAGCCACGTTCAGCAGCAGGAAACCATGTGGTGATTGTGTCTTCACATCTCCCCTGCCTTGTGGCCCCTTCACAGAACCACCACACGCTGCTCACACGGGATCCACGCCCTGCAGCACAGACTCTTCCCTGCTGCCACCACAACAAGGCCACCAGGCTGGATGTGGGATCATCCATTTTGCCTTGGGAATGGAGGAAGCAGCAGCTTGAGCTTGGCCTGCCCTGCTCCTCTCCAGGTGATAATGTAGAGACTCCTCAGGTCTTGTTGCCTCTCACCAGAGTCCAAACGACACACGACGTGCACAGACACCCCAGGAGGGATTTTGGGCTGTGGTTGCTCCCATCCATGGCTTATCCAAGCACTCAAGATAGCCCCAGTGAAGGCTAATCCACCTCTACACTGCAAAATAACTCATCCTTCCTCTAGTGGAAGGAGCAGCCTGGCCCAGTGGAAGGTATCCCTGTCCATGGAAGAGTTTGGAAGGAGATGAGCTTTAAGGTCGCTTCCAACCCAAACCATTCCGTGGTTATGAGAGGAAAGAGTCACAGAAATGGGCAGTCCTGTCCTGCATGAATCCCTGGGTCCCTTCCAGGCTGTGCATCCTGGTTTTCTTCCTATGGATACCACAGCTTAAGTCAAAGTAGAGCTGGGTACTGTAGCCTGGAGTCTGAGCCCTTGATGTTGGGCCTCCTGCTCTCCTATTCTGGGACAGACAACACTCCCAAAGGTGTAAAACACTTCTGGAAATGAGGTTCCCACATCACAGAAGTGCTTTTGAACACAGAGCTCATTATGTGACTCACACAGAGGTGCTCAGGGCCGGGGAAATGACGCCTCGATGGCACCTTTAGGAAAAATGAGGAAAAATCCGGCATTGACCTCGCGTGGGCAGGGCTGGGGGAAGGCACAGCCCGGTGGGGAGGATGAGAGACCCCCTGCTAGCAGGACAAAGCTGGTTCTTGTGCTCTAGAGTGGTGAATTTGAGGGATTAGCCCCAGATTTAGTCACTCTACAAAGCAGAATTGGTTGGAAAGCTCGTTTTAACCCAAAAGAAAAGGTTTGCCTCGAATTATCTTACCAATCCATCCCTTCCCCAAATAAAACAGCCTCTTTTCTACATTTTGGTTTGGCTTATCTTGAGGAGAAAAGGTTGTCCCAAATGGCAACTTTTCAAGGAAAATTTATTATAGGATTGTAGAATGATTTATTAAATAGAATTAGAGATGAAAGGTTGGGAGGGAGCTTAAAGATTGTCCAGTTCCAACCCCCAATTATTTATCGTGGTTAATTAGAGTGATTATGATTAATTATCATTATTAACAAGTTAATCTCCAATGATAATCGAATATATTCATATTCGAATGATGAATATTGAGAGAACAACCTGGTTTAGTGGAAGGTGTCCCTGCCCATGGCAGGAGGGTTGGACTGGATGGTCTATAAGGTCCCTTCCAATTCAAAACATTCCATGATTCCATGATTCCCTGAGCTTGGGGGATGCAGAAGCCACAGTGGGACATGTATAACCCTCAGCCTTATTGAGCACCTGGGAAACTCTGTGGCTGTTGCTGGCATTTTTGCAACAAACTTTTTTTTGTCCAGGTGATTTAAAGTGATTTTTGGGGCGATCCCAAAATAATCTCTCCAAGAACTGCCTCCCAAAGTGCTGTGGGATCAGGCATTTCTTTTCACCACCCAAAGCTCTGGCTGTTCACAGAGCAAATGGAGATGCACAGGCAAAGAGGAGATGCCAGATATTTGTGCCCTTAAACAGAAAACCCAAATGACCCCAAACTAAGACAAATGTGGCCCCTGAACTGTGGCCGTGGGGAGCCCTGAAATCCAGCTCGGCTCTGCTTGGAGTTTTGCAGCTGGAATTCATCTCTGCAGATCATCCCAGGAGCCAAATCACCTCTTCTTTGGCCAAGAACATTCTCTCTTTTGCCAGAAATCCAGCAGGTTGCCGGGACTACCTTTCTTGCCTCTGGTTTTGTCAATATTTCCCACAAAACTCCGAAGGTTTTCCAACCTGCTCTGCTCCATTAGAGCCCCCCTGCTCAGCAGGGCTTGTTTTAAGCCTGGCCCATTTCTGGATGGACTCACAGCCAGGTTTTGCCTTCTTTTTGAAGTGAGTCACATCTTCATGGGTGGCTTTTGGGTGCAACTACAAAGGGCTCTTTTATCAGCCCCCCACTCCGTGGTCATGCATATGCAATAATGCAAATTATTACACACCACCTGCCATCCAGCACATTAAATACAGCAGATACAACCTGTTTATTGAACCCTTGGCACGTGCAGAGGTGGCACTTGGGGACATGGGGCAGTGGTGGCCTTGGCAGTGCTGGGGGAACAGCTGGACTCGATGATCTTAAAGGGCTTTTCCAACCTAAATGTTTCTTTGTATTACTTGTTCTGTATTTTTGTTTCTGTACTATTTTTTCTTAGGCAGGAAAACCTGGTTTTGGGGTCACCAAGACCCACCCAAAAGGGACTTTTTCAATTTGCAAGGACAAGAGAAGGCTGGAAATTTTTCTGGAGTCTGAGTGGTTTTGCAGCCTCATACCTGGGCTTCTCTGAGACCTGAGCCATGAACAAGGGGCTTGACTTGCAGTCCCACTCACCCCTTACAGATGTGCTTCTAACTGGCACTTTACACACTTCCAGGATATCCTTAAATCCATGATATCCTTAAGTCCAGTGTTTCTCCCTCCCAACGCTCAGAAACTTCTGATCTTGACTCATGTCAAGCCCAAGACTTCTTGCCCTTGCAAGGGAAGGATCATCTCCTCTGCTGCTTAAGGCTGTACCCCCTGCAGCTCTTCTCAATCCTAAATCAACCCCACTCATCCCTCTTCTCCAGCCTAAATGGATCCCACTCATCCCTCTTCTCCAGCCTAAATGGATCCCACTCATCCCTCTTCTCCAGCCTAAATCAATCCCACTCATCCCTCTTCTCCAGCTTAAATCAATCCCACTCATTCCTCTTCTCCAGCTTAAATCAATCCCACTCATTCCTCTTCTCCAGCCCAACTCAATCCCTCTTCTCAGCCCTAAATCAATCCCACTCATCCCTCTTCTCAGCCCTAAATCAATCCCACTCATCCCTCTTCTCCATTTTAAATCAATCCCACTCATCCCTCTTCTCCATTTTAAATCAATCCCACTCATTCCTCTTCTCCAGCCCAACTCAATCCCACTCATCCCTCTTCTCCAGCCAAACTCAATCCCACTCATCCCTCTTCTCCAGCCTAAATGGACCCCACTCATCCCTCTTCTCCATTTTAAATCAATCCCACTCATTCCTCTTCTCCAGCCCAACTCAATCCCTCTTCTCAGCCCTAAATCAATCTCATTCATCCCTCTTCTCCAGCCTAAATGGATCCCACTCATCCCTCTTCTCCAGCCTAAATGGATCCCACTCATCCCTCTTCTCCAGCCTAAATGGATCCCACTCATCCCTCTTCTCCAGCCTAAATCAATCCCACTCATCCTTCTTCTCCAGTCTAAATCAATTCCACTCATCCACATTTCCTCTTGCCCCAATCACAGCCAGGGGTGCCCAAGGCCCTTTCAGGGAAGGTTTAGATGAGATATTAGGAAAAAAGGTCTCCATGGAAAGTGTTGTCAAGGATTGGAACAAGCTGCCCCACCATCCTTGGAAGTGTCCAAAAATGTGTGGCTGTGGCACTTGGGGACAGGGTTTAATGGTGAACATGGGGGTGGTGCTGATGGATGGTTGGACTCGATGATCTCAGAGGTCTTTCCCAACCTTAATGACTCTGTGATTCCACTGAAAATGTGCATTTCCACCTGCAGACCCAGATATTGGCAGGTTTTACCCTGTTTTCCTGGTGTCCCTGATGCACTTTTACAAATACAAATCAGCAGGAGGAGGAGAAAAACCCAGAAGTTTTGGGATTCTACGGGGTCTATCCAGTATAAAACCCCACAGCTGATGCAAGGCAAGGTTTAGCTTGGCCACAGCTTCTCACTTCTCACCCCTCACCATCATTTTAGCAAGGCCAGGGAAGCATCCAGATCAATTTATCCTGAAATCACTAGCAAAAATCCCCCTTTTAACAACAGATTTTCCCCTGTTCCCAGTTAATCTGTGAAAAACAGGTACAGACAGAGCACCTTACACAGAGAATTTGGCAAGGCCTCGGTCGTGTACACTTATTAAATGTGCTTTTAATCTCATTAATGTTTGAAAGAAGCAGTGGTGGATGAATCAGCTGCTGCAAATGGAATGGTTTAGGGAATACATGCATTTTCATTAGCCTGACTTCTCCTGCAGCACTAAGTATTAGCATGGAATTAACCCATTAATTCTATTGATTTCTGGCAATATTGTGCATTCCATCAGCGCCGGAATCCCCAGGGACTCCTTCCCACCCAGCTCCAGGAACTGGCTTGTTTAATCAACACTGAGCAACTCATCGAGGCAACAGATTGGGTCATGGAAGGGGAGAAGAAAATTATTTCTAATTGAGGGAACAGGAGGAATTTGGGGAGGCAGGATGGAATTCTTGCTGCTGGAGCCGGGGCCGGGATGCCCGGAATCACACTCTGCTGCAAATGCCATGGGACGTGTTGGAACTCCACAACTGGTGGAGCCAAGAGAAGATAATTTCACCTGTTCCTGGAATAAATTGGGTTGGAAAGGACTTAAAAGGTCATCCAGTTCCACCCCCTGCCGTGGGCAGGGACACCTTCCAGTATCCCAGGTGGCTCCAAGCCCTGTCTAACCTGGCCTTAAATGTTTCCAGGAGTGGGACATCCACCCTTCTGGGCAACCTGTGCCAGTGCTTTACTACCCTCATCATTAAAAACTTATATTTAATTATGCATTATATTTAATAATCTAATATATATAATATTTCCTCATATTTAATCTAAATCTAATTTAATTAATCTAATCTAATCTAATTTAAACTAACCCTCTGTTAGTTTAAAACCGTCACCCCTTGTCCTGTCACAACAGGTCCTGTTTGTCCCCATCTTTCTTTTAGTCCCTTTATGCACTGGAAAGGCCTTGAAGGTCTCCCTGGAGCCTTCCCTTCTCCAGGCTGAACACCCCCAGCTCTCCCAGCCTTTCCTCACAGGAGAGGTGCTCCAGCCCTTTGTTCTCCTCTCCCAAAATCCAGACATAACCACACCAGTGGAAAACTTACGCCCTAAAATCCACCGGGCTTTTCCCAAATATCTCCTGCCCACCTATCCCAGGCTTTCACCAACCTGTATCACAATATCCAATTACTGTAATTCCCAATATCTTTCTCCACAGAGACCCTCTTTGCCCTGTGTAGGTCCACTGTGCCAGTTCTGGCCCTGCTTTTCCCCCCAGGGATGGATTTTTCTGGGATAGAGCCCCCAGAGGCAGCGGTTTCTGCTACACAGGGGGTGAGAGGAGGCGATCCAAGCTCTGTGTCCTCGTGTAGGACAAGGAAAACTTCCCAACTCTCTGCAAGAGAGGTTTTTTTTCCAGCCACCCATGCCACCTTTCTTCACTGTGGGAAGGAGGGGTGGAATTCCCAAATAGTCTTCTGAGAAGCTCGGGCCTGGGGAGCCGGGATTTTCACAAAGTAAAAACAGAAGATAAAGACAAGGTAAGAGACACTGAACACAAGAAATTAATTTAGAAGAACTGTAGCTTGAAAGTGAAAAAAGACTTCTTCTCCTTTTTCTTCCTGGACTCTTTTTGGAAGAAAGGAGGGACTTAACCTAATGTAATATATTATTTTACTGTAGAAAAAATAGTTAAGTTGTTATATATATATATATATATATATATATATGTATGTATGTATGTATGTATGTATGTAAATAAACTTGTAAATATTTTTCCCTTCCCCCTGCAGAGGTGTGCTTGCCTGAAGGTTTCTCTTCAGTGTTGAGGTAAAATTGTGGGAGGGTGGGGGAAGCTTGGAGATTGGATTTTATTTTTGTGGGGGTCAAATCACCACACGGGGCCACCAGGCCGGTCTTTCATGTTCCCAGCTCAAAGCATTTGGGTTTTTTCCCTGCTCAGGTAACGGGGTGGCTCTGCCTCTCGGAGCCTTTTGCTTGGAGGAGAGGATAGACGAGGTTTTTGATGTAAAAAACCCAAATGATGATGAAGTTGCTCTTTAAGCTCAGCTTATTCCCCAAGATCTGGCTCTGGCAGGTCCTCCCTGGGCACTCGGAGCACTGAGCTGCCCTCCCGTTGACTCTGCGCGCTGGGACCTCATCCATGACATTTTTTACAGCAATATTTCCTCCCAAATTGCCTTTGCAAAAGACTCTCTTTATTCCCCTCATCACAAGCCCTGCCTCATTTTCAGCGGAGAGCCGAACTCTCCCTCTCCTGCATCCCCGGGCCTAATTATTAAACAACCCTGTCAAAGTATTTGGTCGTTTGCTGATATTTTACTCACAATTAGAAGTGTGAATGAGCTCCATTAGGACTCTCATATCCTTTATGCTCGGCCTGACATTTGGGGAGCTGTTTTATTACAGCTGCCACTCTGGGAAATGGGGCTGCCGCAGTTAAGCACCAATAATGGTGTTATTGACCCCAATTTTATGAACGCAGGAGGATGTCTGGATGTTACACACTCAGCTATCCAGAGGGTTCTCACTGTCTCACACCGGTGCCTGCTCTGGGAGCTCCCATCCCTGACTTTTTTGTGGAAATGGGATTTTTTTTTTTCTCACTCCCTTAAGCTCAGGAAAACTTTTTTTATTTTTTTATTTTTTTTTTATGATAAAGTGTTTGCAGCTGGTTAACACAAAAACCAGCTCATTGAGGTAGTGAGGATTAAGGCTGAGATGAGGATTAAGATGCCTGATGGCATCTTGATAAGCATCAAACACAACTGGGGAATCCTCACGGTTGTTCCCACTTCTGGAAGAGACTTGTGGCCCAGAGTCCCAGGGAAATCACTTCTCTGTTAATTCATTCTAAGACTGAGAGTGAAGTTCCCTTCCATGTCACCACCTCTCCCTAAATCATGGAATCATAAATGGTTTGGGTTGGAAGGGACTTTAAAGATCATCCAGTCCCATCCCCTGCCATGGGCAGGGACACCTCCCACTAGCCCAGGTTGCTCCAACCTGGCCTTGGACACTCCCAGGCATGGGAATTCACAGGTTCTTCGGGCACCTTCACCCTCATTGCGAGGAATTTCTTTCCAATATCCCACCTATCCCTGCCCTCTGTCAGTTTGAAGCCATTCCCCCTTGTCCTGTCACTCCAGAACTTTCCAAATCACAGAGAGAGATGGTCCCTGCTGTGAAGCTCTTTGAGACCCAGGAGAAAGCCCTGATCCTAAAAGGATCATTGGAAAGCTGAGATTAGGACGTGGGAATTCCAAACCAGAGCTCTCAGTTGCAGACCAGCCATCCCTAATCCTTGCCACGGAGGTTGGGATGGCTTTATGCTTCATTTTTTGGGAGCTCATTAAATGGATCTCAGTCACCAGGAGGTGATGGATGTTTAACTGATGCTTTCCCCCTTTATTCCTTGGTAGATTCCTACAACACTTTCACAAAATGAGAAAACCCTCCCTTTTTCACTCCCCTCTTTTCCCAGCACCACTGAAGCACCTCAGGACGAAAAGAAAGGGGCATTTGGGAACACAGGAAAATAGCCAGTTCTCATCAAGCTGAGGCTCCTGCTGAAATTTTGCTCCATTTCAGGGCTAGCAAGTGGAATTCCTTGTGTTGAGAGGGTAGTTATTGTACCCCAAAGACTTTTGAAAATGATAAAAATGAGGATCCATCCACCCATCCACTCATCCATCCATCCATCCATCCATCCATCCATCCATCCATCCATCCATCCATCACTGTGGGTTGTTAAGGCAAAGAGTACTCAGGGACCTGCCAGGGTGAGCTGGTTTCCTCAGGGAATACAAAAAGTTTGAGAAAGAGAGGGGACATCCCAAACTCTACTGAGTCCCACACCGGTCCTGTGGCTCCCAGATTTTGCTCTTTCCTGACCTGAGAAATTCCCTTGGATCAATCCTGCCTGTGCTTTGTGTCTGCTGCTCTGACACAACACTGCTCTGCCCAGCAGAGGTGCCAGACCTTGTCCATGTTCCTCCAAAATCCAGGTATCCAAGGGGGAATTCAGCACCTCTCCAAACCAGGCTGTTTATTTGGTGTCCAAGGGATCCAACCTGGGCTGCTCTGCCTGGAAAAGTTGGGCTTGCACTGCACTCTGTGTGTCCAACCCTCCTCCAAAACATCCTCATCAAACATCCTCCAGCTTCTCACCAGTGGCAGAAGGTCCTTCCAGCCACCTCAGGGACCAGGAGAAGGGGAAAATTCCAATGTCACAAACAAGGTCCAGAGGGACTGGGAGAAGGCAAAATCCCAGTGTCACAAACAAGGTCCACAGGGACCAGGAGAGGGAGAAATCCCAGTCTCACACACAAGGTCCACAGGGACCAGGAGAGGGGGAAATCCCAGTGTCACAAACAAGGTCCAGAGGGACTGGGAGAAGGCAAAATCCCAGTGTCACAAACAAGGTCCACAGGGACCAGGAGAGGGGGAAATCCCAGTGTCACAAACAAGGTCCAGAGGGACTGGGAGAAGGCAAAATCCCAGTGTCACAAGTAAGGTGCAGAAGGACAGGAGAGGGGGAAATCCCAGTGCCAGAAATGTGGTCCACAGGGACCAGGAGAAGGGGAAATCCCAGTGTCACAAACAAGGTCCACAGGGACCAGGAGAAGATAAAATCCCAGTGTGACAAACAAGGTCCAGAGGGACAGGAGAGGGGGAAATCCCAGTGCCACAAACAAAGAGGGACTTCCATGACCAGTGTGGGGTTGGAGGTTGGAGCTCAGAGTGGATCTGCAGGGCAGGGACATGTCACAGCTCCCAGAATAGAGACTGGGCAGGATCCCCATGTCCACACAGAGGTGTTCCATGACCTTTGGATGCCTTAAAACACAGGGAATGTGTCGTTAGGAGCTCCCACCTCTTCCCAGCCAGGACTGGAAGCTTTCACACCAAACCAGCATCCAAAACCTCACAGAAGGAGCTCTTTTTTTCCCAGCTGGATCTGTCCAACCACCCAGATCCAGCCCTTTATTGACACTGAGTTTAAACCTCCCTCCTCCTGCCACAACAAAGCCTCTGAAAATTCAATCTTATCGCCCCAAACCACTCCAGCTCCTCACTCCTTGCGTCCCATCTCTCCCTCTCATCATTAACACCACCATTCCCTTGAAAAAGAGGATGGAGCCTGGATGAAAAGGAGCATTTTAGCTCCCAGCAATATTCTCTTGCTCTGCCCTTTGAGTTTGGATTTTTGTTGTTGTTGTGGCTCCTGCATTTTTTTATTTTATTTTTTTTTCAATTTTTATTTTATTTTATTTTATTTTATTTTATTTTATTTTATTCAGCACAGGGGCTGAATGGCTGAATAAAATCCAACTTCCCAGCTGAGTCACAGCTGCTCTGCCCCGAAAACCTCAGGGAAAAACGGGGGGGGCAATTTCCATTTTGACCAATTATTATGCAGGGGAATCTTTTATTCCCGGGAAATGAAGGTGGAGAGGAGGAAAAAAAGCCTTTGGAGGCATCACTTATCTCTTAAAGGAACGCTGACCACTTAAAACTGTTGAGCCAGAACTTCTGTGGACATGAACCAGCAAAGATCCTTCTTAAATATAGGGATGAAGAGCTAGGAATTTAGCTGGGAATCTGAGAGTTTGGGTGTGGATACACCTAAAAATTTTATGTAATATTTATTTATGTATCACGGCAATTCTCTTTAATTGGAGTTTTGGACTTTTTTGGGCGTTTTTCTTCCTTTTTTTCCTGCATGATGGAAATCATCTGGTTTGCTTGGGCTCACATTTCTACGATTTCAATTAATCCCAGGACAGCAACTTGGGATTAATTAATAAACCCTCCCACCCTTGCCAAGCATTCCGAGGTCCTGCACTGCTGTCTTTGGAAAAAACAAACTCCAGAGTCACAAAGCTGAACTTTATTTACCTTCTTTGTGCCAAGTTAGACTTTCCAGATCACCTCCTCCTCCTGTTTTCCCTCTCCCTCCTCCTTATTCCGTTATCTCACCGCTGGATCTCATCCTGGGGGACCCGTTTGGGTCCCCTGCTTTCATCCCTAAAAGGAAAACTTGTTGAACATGAGGCATCTTTGGAGAGCTGGGGGCTCGTGAAGCTGCTACAATTTCCCCTGTTCGAGTCAGAAAATGCAGATGATGTTTGGATCCCCCAAAAAAATTGGTTATTTGGGGATAAGAGCTGGTGCTTTTGATCTTCTGCAAGATCTGGAATCATTCTGAACAGTGCAGAAGAAACTGGGAATAACTTGGCACGGGGCACTTGCTCCCTGTTGGATCTCAGAGGTCTCAGAGACGGGTTTTTTGGGGACAAAACAGTAATTTTTCCCCCTTTGGGATGAAAATTCCACCAATCCTAATAAAATAATTCTGTGGAAGTTTATAAAAACCCTTTACATTCACTTTAACCTTAACAATTGAAGTGTTATCACATCCATCCCAGCACAAACACGCTGGGAAAAGTCTTCCCAGTGCTGCCATGAGGTCCAGGGGCATCTTTCCACCCTGAGCAGAGAGGTTGAGATATTCCATGGATGTTCCACCTCTGAGGCCTCCGAGATCCGGCAGGGAGCAGGTGTCCCAGGACAAGTCATTCCCAGTTTCCTCTGAAGTGTCCTTCAAAATGATTCTGGATCTTGCGGGAGATCAAAAGCACCGGCTCCTACCCCGGAATAACCCATTTTTCTTGGGATCCAAACAGGATCCAACTTCCAGGGATGGGACTGTCAGTGATCCTGCCCAGTTTCTCCACATAAACACCCACAAAGTCCTGCCCTGAGAGGTTCCACAGGTTGTCCACCTGATATCTCCATCTTGCACCATTCCAGAAGATCCAACAAGCCTTAGAATTTTTAGGAAAGCCAATCCTTGTTACTCCAGGAAGGATTATTCCCTAAAAATTCTAAGCTTTGCAGGATCTTCTGGAGTGGTACAAAGCAGGTTTTCAGATTTAACTGCCGAGCTTCAAATCCCTGTTTTCAACTCCTTTGTCCCCCTGCCCAACCCAAACCTCCCACAAGGAACAATTCCAGCCCTGGGATGGCTTTGACCGTTATTCCAGCTCCGTTTGAACGTGCAGCACTCGGATTTTCCAAGGATTGGCTTTGCTAAAACCAGATCTTTGCTTACAGAGCAGATCAAAACCTCCTTTGGCAGCAGCAGCTCCCAAGGAATTGTTCCTCTGGTAGCATTTCTCCAACAAAAAGCTTTTTTTGGGGTCACAGGACAAATATTGCAGACTATTCCAAACCGCAGGAATAATCTAAGGTGGAAATCCAGGCAAAGGAAAGCCACAAAGCTGGAGGCCTCCAGACTCAGAGCCTGCTTTAAGGGACACGGGTCCTAAAAACACACCTGGGTGTTTTTCTCAGGTGAGTGTGCCAGGTCTGGGGTTTTGGTGGGAAGGAAATCCGTGTTTTAAAGGAAAACTCATGGTTTTATCCCGATTTTCTGCCAAGCATTGACACGCAGATCATCTGGGGAGGGGGTGAGGAGAAGCACAGAGCTGCTCCTTGTGGAAATCAGGGAAATTTTTGTGCTTGTGAAAAGGCAAAGATGGGTGATTAAAGAGCTCAGGGCGAAAAATTCCAAACCAAACTCCGATGGCACGGGAGAGGAGCCCCAAACCCCTCCCGTGCTCCTCCCACAGCTCTGGCAGCACCTCCATGATCGGGCACATCAACAAGGGGTTTTCCAAGCCCTTTCTCCTCCAGTTCAATCCCAAAATTAGGGTTGGAGGGACAAGGCAGTAGGCATTCTGTGATTCCATGATATCCCTGGGTAAGCTGATTCCCATCAAGGGTAGAGATCCCAGGGAATCTGATCCCCTCCCCCAGTTATAACTCCCAGGGAATGCTGATTCCCACCAAGGGTAGAGATCCCAGGGAATCTGATTCCCATCAAGTTTATAAATCTTAGGGAATGCTGATTCCCACCAAGGGTAGAGATCCCAGGGAATCTGATTCCCATCAAGTTTATAAATCTTAGGGAATGCTGATTCCCACCAAGGCTGCAAGTCACAGGGAATGCTGATTACTTCCAAAGATAGAGATCCCAGGGAATGCTGATTCCTACCAAGGTTAGAAATGCCAAGGAACATTGATTCCCACCAAGGTTAGAGATCCCAGGGAATGCTGATTCCCATCAAGGTTAGAAATCTCAGGGAATGCTGATTCCCACCAAGGCTGCAAGTCACAGGGAATGCTGATTCCCACCAAGGTTAGAAATCCCAAGGAATGTTGATTCCTAGCAAGGTTATAAATCCAAACCTGCCCTTTGCCACCTTCCCCCATCCTCAGCCACCAGGAGCTGGTCCCGGCTCCTCTCTCCAAGCCCGGCTGAGGGGGTTGCTTTTCCCAGGGAATTGCTTTCCCCAGAGCCTGGAGCAACCCAAAGGGATGTCATGGATTCCCAGGATGGTTTGGAGGCAGGGAATGGACCTTGAAAACCATCTCATTCCACCCCCTGGACCCCTTCCACTAGCCCAGGTTGCTCCAACCTGGCCTTGGACACTTCCAGGGATGGAGCAGCCACAGCTTCTCTGCCCAACCTGTGCCAGGACCTCATTGTAACAAATTTCTTCCTTAAATTTAGCTTGAATCAACCCTTTCTAAATTAAATTAAATTAAATTGAACTTAATTTATTAATTTAAACCCATCCCCCCCTTGTCCCATCCCTACAGTCCCTACTTTTTATTCCCCCTCTTTTTTACGAGTCCCCCTCAAGATCTGAAGTGTTGAATGCTCCGCTGGTTCAAGTCAAAAGGGTTTAACCTCTGGAGATTCCTCTTTTTTTCTTCCACCACTTCTGCTTGATTTCCACGCACAGCTGGTTTTACAGCTCCCAGCCTTGTTTTTCCAAAGGCTGTTATCCCATTCCCTGCGTTTCTTCTGTTCAAGTCGAAAGGGTTTAACCTCTGGAGATTCCTCTTTTTTTCTTCCCCCACTTCTGCTTGATTTCCACGCACAGCTGGTTTTACAGCTCCCAGCCTTGTTTTTCCAAAGGCTGTTATCCCATTCCTTGTACTTGGAACCCTCCAGAGCTCCAGCTCTCAAACCCTCAAACCTCCTCGGTGTGACAGAGCCTTTGATTCGAAAAGTGTCACCAGGAACGGCCCCCAATCCCTCAGGGATCAGAGGAGGGGGGAAGTCACAACCTCCAGGAGGCAGGTTCTGGTTCTGGGAAGGCCGATAAAAAACCAGCCCAAGTCACCTGAGCTCTAAAATATCAAACCAGCATCAGGTTCAAAGCCTGGTTTGAGCTTTTCTCCACTTTCAAGGCTCTGTGAGGAGCAAAGCAGCGACTGTGGTTTAATTAGAGCCTCAGAATTCCCGCATTTCTCCTGCCAGTTCAGCCTGTAATTTTTGGAGTACCCATCCTTCATGGAAATAAAGACCTCGGAGCCTGAAATCCCATTTTTGTGCAGGCATTTTAGACACACTGCTGCTAAAATATCCTTAAATCTGCCTCTCCCTGCACATCAGCCCCTCCGATCTTCCCCAGCCACATCCCAGGGAATGATGTTGATCCCCTCTCGAGTCATTCCGTGACAAATCCTTAATATATTTTTTTTTCATGACCAGGCCTGGCAGGTCATGACTTTTCCTTCCTCAAAATTATCTTTTCAGCTGTGGGTTTTTTTCCTGGAATATTCAACAATCTCTCAGCTGAGGTCACCAAGCTCAAAGGAGATGCAGGAACCAGGATGGGACCTCATTTCTGACACAGCTGCATATTAATGTAAAATATTTATTTATTTTAAAATAATATTTAGATTACTGAAAGTAATGTTATTACTTAAATATATATTTAATCAAATATATGTTTAATTTTAAAATACACACACCTGTATATTTATTTTAAATAGTTATTTATTTTAAAGTGATTTTTATATTACTTAAAGTAATATTATTACTTAAATTAATATTTAATCAAATATATGTTTAATTTAAAAATGCACACATCTGTATATTAATATAAAATATTTATTTATTTTAAAGTAATAGTTATATTACTTAAAGTAGTATCATTACTTAATATATATTTAACTAAACATATATTTAGTTAAAAATACACACCTGTATATTTATTTTAAATAGTTATTTATTTTAAAGTAATTTTTCTATTACTTAAAGTAATATTATTACTTAAATAAATATTTAATTAAATATATATTTAATTTAAAAATACACACACCTGTATATCAATTTAAAATATTTATTTTCAAGTAATATTTATATTACTTAAAGTAATAATATTACTTAAAGTAATATTATTACTTAAATAAATATTTAATTAAATATATATTTAATTTAAAAATACACACACCTGTATATTAATTTAAAATATTTCTTTATTTTAAAGTAATATTTATTTTACTTAAAGTATTATTATTAATTAATATATATTTAACTAAATATATATTTAATTAAAAATACACACCTGTATATTTAAGTACTTATTTATTTAAAAGTGATTTTTATATTACTTAAAGTAATATTATTACTTAAATAAATATGATTAAATATATATTTAGTTAAAAATACACACCAGTATATTTATTTTAAATACTTATTTATTTTAAAGTAATTTTTACATTAGTTAAAGTAATATTACTACTTAAATAAATATTTAACTAAATAGATATTTAATTAAAAAATACACACCTGTATATTAATTTTAAATACTTATTTCTTTTCAAGTAATATTTATATAACAAATAGCAATATTATTACCACGCCACAGCACTGAGTTACTCCGAGTGGGAGTTGCAGTGACCCCAGTAGGGATTTTTCTTGTTGTTTAGGAAGAAAAACCCCCTTTTGGATATTTTTTTAATCCTCTCCTGAACCTGTTTGTCATCGGGAGACGGAGTTGGAGGAATTCAGCCCCTGCCGTGAGCCCAGGCCAGGGATGACAGGAATTGTGAGTGATGTGCTGGCTGGTTGATGAGGCCGTGCAGGAAGCCTGACATCCCTGCATTCCCGTTAAAAGAAAATAATAATAATCATAATAATCGTCATTTGAGGCTGTTGAAAAGCTCTGGCAGAGCTGGAAAATGCCTCTCATTTCCCCACAGACACAAAGCAGCCCCTGCTCCTGCTGGGCTGCCTCTGGTTTTGGGGAGATCAGCCTGGGTTTGGTTGGTCCCTGCTGAGGATGAACCCTAAATCACCCTAAATCCATGGATCTGCCACCTGCATCCTCATTCCCAGGCTCAGGGGTATCCAGGGCTGTTCCAAACTGTGTCCAAACCCCACAGCCATGGAACAGGGCAGGAGCTGAGGCAGGGGAACATTCCTGCTCTTGGAGTATTCCTAATCCAGGGAGCAAAGCCCAGGCCCAGCACACACCCTCAGCCCCTGCTCCTGCTGGGCTGCCTCTGGTTTTGGGGAGATCAGCCTGGGTTTGGTTGATCCTTGCTGAGGATGAACCCTAAATCACCCTAAATCCATGGCTCTGCCACCTGAATCCTCATTTCCCTTTCCCTTTTTCCCTTTCCCTTTTTCCCTTTCCCTTTTTCCCTTTTTCCCTTTCCCTTTCCCTTTTCCCCTTTCCCTTTTTCCCTTTCCCTTTTTCCCTTTCCTTTTCCTTTCCCTTTCCCTTTCCCTTTCCCAACCTTCCCTTCCCTCCCTTTCCTTCCTCTCTCCCTTGGACCCTCACAGTCTCCCAGCTCCAACCCCAACCTTCCTGGAGGATTTCCAGCACTCCAAGCATCCAGTGCCCCCCATTCCAGAGGCTTTGGGGGTCATTTCTCTCTTGTCTCCCAGAAATAACTCCCTGCTGTTCCTCCAACACCAACTTTGGGATGACAGGAGACCCCCTGGGAATTCCAACAGCCCTGACTCTACTCCAGGCTTTTCCAAGAGATGTTTCCCTGGAGAGAAAGGCACAGGGGAGAGGAAGCAACAGCGAGGAATAACAAGGAGAAAAGCAAAGAGAAACCAGGAGTGGGAAATTCCTGCCCAACAATTGTCCCTAATGAGGTTTGACTGTGTTAATGAACTGGGATGTGCCGTGGAGAGCTGGAGCTGCTGCTCATGGAAGGCAGCCAGGGACGGAAAAAAAATCTCATTTTCTCTGCGAACCTGTGGATCAGCGCAGGTCTCTGAGGCTTGGAGGGCAGGATCTGGGGAGATGGGAAGCTTTTCAGAGCCTGGGGCACAACCACAGGGGAATTTGGTTGGAATTTGGTTCCCATGAACTGCCTGCCTTCCTTCCCTTCTTCCTTCCTTCATGCTTCCCTTCCCTTCCCTTCCCAAACCTTCCCTTCCCTTCCCAAACCTTCCCAATCCTTCCCTTCCTTCTCCTTCTCCTTCTCCTTCTCCTTCTCCTTCTCCTTCTCCTTCTCCTTCTCCCTCTCCTCTCCTCTCTTCGTCTCCTTCTCCTTCTCCTTCTCTTCTCCTTCTCCTTCTCCTTCTCCTTCTCCTTCTCCTTCTCCTTCTCCTTCCCCTTCCCCTTCCCCTTCCCCTTCCCCTTCCCCTTCCTTCCCAAACCTTCCCTTTCTCCCTTCTCCCTTTCCCTTTCCAGAGTTAAGGTGCCAGAGGAGGTGGCCAGGAGTGGAAGAGGACCAAGCTCTGCAGTGGAAGTTTTAACTTGGGAGCACAAGGAATCCCTTCTATAACTTCTCCCTTTTCCTGATTTTTTTCTAAAAATACAACTCCTCTGGCTTGGATATTTAAACCCAGGGTCTGGATATTTAAATCCAGGGACTGGATTTCAACTAAACAGGGTAAAAATGCTGCTGACAACCCTTGGAACTCTGTGTTAAACTCAGGGTTTCCCAGTTATTTTTTCATGACAATTTTTTCTCCTGGAAATTTTAACCTGGGAGCACAAGGAATCCCTTCTATAACTTCTCCCTTTTCCTGATTTTTTTTCTAAAAATGGAACTCCTCTGGCTTGGATATTTAAATCTAAGGTGTGGATATTTAAACCCAGGGCCTGGATATTTAAATCCAGGGACTGGATTTCAACTAAACAGGGTAAAAATGCTGCTGTGACAACCCTTGGAATTCCTACTACAGTTTCCAGAGCCAGGGCTTGTGGGAAAAGGATGGACAGGGGTGGATATTGGCTGGCACAGGGCTCAGATGTGCAGGAATGAGAGATGTTGAGCCAGCTCTGGGATTCCCTCATTTTCCCTTTGGACACAATTTCAACACCCTTGGAAAAGGGAGTGTCCCAGTTTTCCACAGATCCTTTTCCTGCAGTTGGAGGGAAATAATCGAGACTGGAACAACTTCCACCAGTTGTCTCCGGTTTAAAGCTGAAACTCTGCCAAGCTGCTGCTTGAGAATCGTTCAAACAGCTTTAGTTGTCCTTCCTGACGGACAGGATTCCCAGGAGGACCCTTCTTGAGGGCCAGGATTCCCTGAGGGCTGGGATTCCCAGAATGTTTCCATTCCAGGTGGTCACGGAGCACCACGGGAAACAGAGTCTGGGCACAGCCCAGCTCCAATCTGAAGTCAATCAAGGGGATATTCCCCAATTTATCTCCCCACTGGAAATGTTTAGGTCTATTTTTAACCCTATAATAATAAACCCCCTTTTTTATATAATAACCCCCCCTATTTTTAACCCTCAAAATAAAACCCAAGCAGAAGGCAGAGATTTCCCCCGGAAGACAAAGGGTTCTAAGTCACTCCAGAGGATCCAAAGACAAGTTTTTACAGAGGAAGAAGTGGGAATGAAATGTTTTCAGGGATCTTTTTTTAAACTCAAGGGACTCACAGACCTCAGAGGCACAAAGCAGCAGAGAAATCCAGGGGGTGGGCTCAGCTCCAGCAAAGCCAGCCAAGATCTGGATCTACAGTGGATTGTCTGGTTCCAGATCCACAGATCCGCCTCCTTTATGGCCCTCACTCTCCCAGAAACCTGTGGGAAGCTCAAGGCCCTGATGGGATGAAAACACCTGGATATTTTGGAAGATACTGTTCAAGCCCTGATGGGGAATTTCATCCCAGAGTCTGTTCATAATATAATAGAATCATGGAATCATGGAATGGTTTGGGTTGAAAGGGACCTTAAAAAGATCTTATTCCACCCCCTGCCATGGACAGGGACACCTTCCACTAGCCCAGGTTGCTCCAAGCCCTGTCCAACCTGGCCTTGGACAATGCCAGGGATCCAGGGGCAGCCCTGGAGGTGCAAACAGAACCACAACAGGCAGGGAAGCTGAAGAAGTCTTGGGACAAGCAGATGTTCCCTGGCCATGCTTTGTCCATCGAGGTGGACTCAACCCTTGGCAGGTTCTACCTCAACACCAGCCTGGTCTTTCCTCAATTCCCTTCTTCACCAACTGCTGCCCCCTGAGTGGTTCTCCCACATCCTTGGCATGTTCAAGGTGGCACCAACAGCAAGGAAATCCAACCTGGGGGAGTTCCTGCAAGTTCCCATTTTAAATGGAATCATAGAATGGTTTGGGTTGGAAGGGACCTTAAAGATCTTGTTCCACCCCCTGCCATGGGTAGGGACACCTTCCACTATCCCCGGTTGCTCAAGTCCCATCCAGTCTATCCTTGGACACTTCCAGGGATCCAGGCACAGTCACAGCTTCTCTGGGCAGCCTGTTCCAACATTTTCCTGGCTCTGTTGACTCCTTCACCCAGACAAACACGTTTTTCACCTCATTCCACGTGCAGATGTGCCCGAGTTTATCCGTGGGAGCCCTGTGATGTGGGAATGCGGCCGAGAGCACTGATGGGCACACAGGGAACCCCTTTTATCCCACGAATCCTTCCCCATTAGCACCTAAATTAAAGTCTGCCTGCACCACCAGCCAAGAGGGAGCCCAAAAGAGGAGAGAGAAGATTGATTTTGTGCATATTTTAAGTGCTCTGCGACTGCCAATGTTTATTTGGAGGAAAAATCAGAGCGAGCGAGAAGCGCCGAGGCTCCAAATGAAAATAACACGGGGAAATACATCTCTTTTATCATCAAATTATAGATTAAAATAGGAAACAGGGGGGAATAGAGAAACATATATCTCTTCGTGGAGGCTTTCTGTAACAATCACCATAAAATAACGTAGCAGGTACCTGACAGCTTAAATAAAGATGGGAGCTGAGGCTCCTATCGGCACATTTATCTCCTCTGATCCAGACAGAGTAAAGAGGCATAAAAAGCTGGATAATCACATCTTTCCTGCTCACCAGCTCCCAAACCAGAGGCAGATTTTATACTCAGTTACTCCACAGAATGTCAACATTGTTTGAAAACAAAAGCACCATGAAGGAACACATTTTCCCTCCTCCTTCACTCTTTTTTCCCCTCCTCCTTCACTGTTTTTTTCCCTCCCCCTTCACTTTCTTTCCCTCCTCCTTCACTCTTTTTCCCCCCTCCTGCTTCACTTTTTTCCTTCCTCCTTTGCGTTTTCCACTCTTCCTCCACTTTTTTCCCTCCTCCTTCACTCTATTTTCCTTCACTCTTTTTTCCCTCCTCCTTCTTTTTCCTTCTCTTTCATTCTTTTTCCCCTCCTCCTTCACTCTTTTCCCCCCCTTTTGCCACTTTTTTCCCCTCCTCCTTCACTCTTTTTTCCCTTCTCCTTCACTCTTTTTTCCCTCCTCCCTCCCTTTTTCTCCCTTCTCCTTCACTCTTTTTCCCTCCTCCTTCACTTTTTCCCCCTCTTCCTCCACTTTTTTCCTCTCCTCCTTCACTCTTTTTTCCCCTCTTCCTTCACTTTTTTCCCTCCTCCCTCACCCTTTTCTCCTTCACTCTTTTCCCCCTCCTCCTCCATTTTTTCCTCCTCCTCCAGCACTTTTTTCCCCTCCTCCTTCATTCTTTTATTTCCCTCCTCCTTCACTCTTTTTTCTCTCCTCCCTCACTTTTTCCACTCTTCCTCCACTTTTTTCCTCTCCTCCTTTTTTCCCCTCCTCTTCCACTATTTTCCTCTCCTCCTTCACTCTTTTTTCCCTCCTCTCACTTTTTTCCCTCCTCCTTCACTCTTCCCCCTCTTTCTTCCCTCTTTTCTCCCTCTTCCTTCCCGTTTTTTCCCCTCCTCCCTCACTTTTTTCCCCTCCTCCTTCACTCTTCTTTTCCCTCCTCTTTCCCACTTTCCCCCCTCTTCCTTCACTCTTTTCTCTCCCCCTCCTTCCCTCCTTTATTTCCCCTCCCCCTTCACTCTTTTTTCCTTCACTCTTTTTCCCCCTCCTCCTTCACTCTTTCCCCTCTTCCTCCACTTTTTCCCCTCCTCCCTCACTCTTTTTTCTCCTCCTCCTTCACTCTTTTTTCCCCTCATCCCTCCCTTTCCTCCCTCCTCCTTCACTCTTTTCTCCCCCTTCTGATGTTTTATGATTTCAGTGTCACACACAACGGGACAGATCCCAAACTCTGCCCCTCTGGATCAGCCCCTGAATTTGTGGGGGCAGCAGGACACGGGGTGAGGGGGATGAGCACACAAATCGCCTGCAGAGAAGCAGAGAAAGCACCAATTCCCTTAATCCCTGCCCTTCCCTGTCCCAGGAGCTGTTGGAGCCACCAGCTATCGACCATTCCATGCTGGGCCATCAACCTTTGGCACCCAACACGTCGGATGGAGAGAGCTTTGTGTCCCATCAGAGCTCAGCAGCACGTGGGAGGTGCAAACAGAGCCACAGCACACTTTGAACCAGGCAGGGAAGCTGCCAAAAAATCTTAGGACAACCAGGTGTTCCCTGTCCATGCTTTGTCCATCGAGGTGGACTCAACCCTTGGCAGGTTCTACCTCAACACCAGCCCGGTCTTTCCTCAGTTCCCTTCATCACCAACTGCTGCCCCCTGAGTGGTTCTCCCACATCCTTGGCATGTTCAAGGTGGCACCAACAGCAAGGAAATCCAACCTGGGGGAGTTCCTGCAAGTTCCCATGTTAAGATCACAGAAGCAGGGAATGGTTTGGGTTGGAAGGGATCTTAAAAGTCATGAAAATTCCATTCTCCTGCCATGGGCAGGGACATCTTCCACTAGCCCAGGTTGCTTAAGTCCCATCCAGTCTATCCTTGGACACTTCCAGGGATCCAGGGGCAGCCACACCTTCTCTGCCCAATCTGGGCCAGGGCCTCACCCTCACCCACACAGCCAACAATTCCTTCCCAATATCCCATCTAACCCTGCCCTCTGGCACTGGGAAGCCATTCCCCCTTGGCCTGTCCCTCCATGCCTTGTCCCCAGTCCCTCTCCAGCTCTCCTGGAGCCCCTTCAGGCCCTGCCAGGGGCTCTCAGCTCTCCCTGGAGCCTTCCCTTCTCCAGGGGAACCCCCCCAGCTCTCCCAGCCTGGCTCCAGAGCAGAGGGGCTCCAGCCCTGGCAGCAGCTCCGGGGCCTCCTCTGGACTCTCTCCAGCAGCTCCATGAACACACAAACCCATACCCATCCCTCTGGAAAATCTAACCCTCCTCAGAAGGTGCAGATGGCACAGGTCCAACATCTGGGCACCTCCTGAGAGATGACACATCCCACCAGTGCCCACAGCTCCCCTGCTTTGGATGCTCAACAGCCCCAGGACTGTAATTCCCCTCTGACATTGCTCCTCCACCTCCAAGGAGCAGCCCTGAACCCTCAGAAGGTTCTCACTTTGCCTTTTTTCCCTGGACTTGCAGGCTCCAGGGATTGCCTTGTGATCCCAGGAAGATGTTTCCTCGGCTCTCTGCAGATCTGCATCACTTCACTGCCTCCCTGGGAAAAAAACAAGGACCTGGATTTCTCCACCTCCTTCCACACACCTTTTCTGCTGTGAACTCCACTGACTTTTCCCCCGGTGATCAACACCAGGAGTTCCCTTTTCCAAAGCAGATTTTCCCTCAACCTGTGGGATCTGAACATCTTCTGAGTCTTCATATGAAGCAAGGGCAGCTTGGGCAGGGCTTGGAGCACCCTGGTCTGGTGGAAGGGGGTTGGAAGGAGATGATCTTTCATGTCCCTTCCAACCCAAACCATTCCATGATTCTCTCTAATCTGCCCAGGGGGCTCCAAAATTCTCGAGGGTGGACAGACTGACAGACACACACAAGATTCATTGTCCCAGGAAAGCAGAGGTAGAAGAACAACAACGTTAACTTATTTACCTTCAGTTGAATCAACTGGTTAATTCCTACCAGCCTGAAGGGTTTTCTCCAGGGAAACCTGTGTTTGGCCACTGGATTTGTTGTGAGAAGAGAAAGTTCTTGGCACTTGCTTGAGGAGAGAGGGAAAAATCTTGGCAGCAGCAACCCACATCTTTTTTGGAAAACATTCACTTCCGAGTCCCAGCACGAGGGAAGGTGACAATGAGAGTGACTGTCCACGTTTGGCTCGGAGCCAACCCCTCAGGCAGGTCACACCAGAGCTCCTGCCTTCCTCACCTCCAGCTCCAGGGAGTTCAGGGCCAGGGCTGAGGGCAGGAGTTCTAATTCCTCCTTGGGAGCAGGGAGGGTTTGGGAGGTGGAGAGGGTGAAATGGGGTCTAAGGTCCCACAAACGGGGCTGTTCTGCTGGAGAGGAGGAGTCACCTCCCCAAATATTAACAGGCAGAGCCCAGAGCCTGCCCAAAATCATCACCCACCACTGAGCCCCATCACCAAATGGCCATTGGTTGGCCAACTCCATCTTCCCACGGCACCTTCAACGTGAACGTGGGATATCTGGGATGCAGGGAAAAAGGGGGAGTGGGAAAACTTTGGCCAAGCCTGGATTCCAAGTGCACCAGGCAGCGGAGCGACCCTGTGCCTGCTGACACTGTCCCTGTCCCAAAGGCTAAACCCAGGCCCCTGGTTTAGCTCAGGGACACCCCCAGGACCTGCAGATCCTGCACCATTTATCCCTCACGCCCACGACTCACAAGTCTCCTGAAAAAAATCCCACCCGGCCTCAGGCCCAGCTCAAACCGAGCCCCTGCGACTTCTCTTTCCGTCAGAAACGGGGAAGAAAAAACAGCCCAAACATTTCACTCCAAACTTTTCCCTCTCCCTGCCTCCTGCTGTTGCTGTGTCCCCCCCCCTCCCTGTCTTACAGGAGTGTGACTAATCCTCTCCCTCCCCTCTCGCTGTTACCTTGAAGGTATTTATAGAGCAGGATCGTGTTCCCTCCTGTGCCTTCCTTCCCTTTTCAGCTCTGGGTAAGCAAAGAATCCTCAGGCGTCTCTCACGTGGCTCATCCTTCCCGAGGTCGTGCTCAACCCAAGAAAGGTTTTACCTCTTGGAGAGGACACTTCAGGCTCTCCAAGAAGCTCCTGATGGGCTTGTTTTGCAAACACACGCCCCTGACCCCTTGCCGGCTCCCTGTGAGTGTTGGTTGCCACACACCTGCTTTAGGAAAAAGGGGATTTAACTGTTCCTGAGAAATCAGCCAGAGCTAAATAACATTTATTTCATGTTATCTCAGGTCATTGCCAGTGTTTTCTGCCTCCTGAGCTGGGAGCAGCGTGAAGGAAGACAAATGTAGGGGGTTGAAAGGGATTAAAGTGACACGTTTGTCCAACATCCTCTGCAGGTTGCCTGAAGAATGGGCAGTGCCTGCAGGGAAAGGGTGGCCTCAGTGCTGGGCCTAAATTAGTTAATTAATGACATTCAAAATGCTGGTACAAATGCCCCAGAACTGCCTCGTTCATGTCATTAAACTCCCTTAATCCATGTTATTAAACTCCCTTCCCCTTCAGAGCGGAGCAATCCCTGGCAAACCCACCGGGAACGGGCCTTGGCTCGTGGTGTCTCCTGAGCAAAGCCCAGGAATCGCCTGGTTGGCCTTGGCCAAAACCCCCTCAGGGATTTTAACAGGCAAATTCCCGTTGCTCCAATGGCTCCTGGGCACTGTG
Source organism: Pipra filicauda (assembly GCF_003945595.2). Lineage (NCBI taxonomy): Eukaryota > Metazoa > Chordata > Aves > Passeriformes > Pipridae > Pipra > Pipra filicauda. The sequence continues at coordinate 181,175 of NW_024104797.1, read as the reverse complement.
TGACCCCTGTGACCCCCAGCAGAGTCACCAAGTCCAGGTAGTTCCAACCATCAGGTCCATGAAACAGCTGGAAATCTCCTCTTGGATTTCTTCCCTCCTCTTTAAGCCACGGAAAAATACCTTCCCTAGGAAAATGTGGGGGTTGCAAGTAGAAAAACAAGGCAGTAAACGATGTTTTAATCTTATTTTCTTTTCTTTCGTGGTTTTTTTTTTTTTTTTTCAGCTGGATAAATTGAAATGATGGTTCCTTGGCTGCTCCCTCCCATCACCAGGTGCTTTCTTGGAGGACAAGAAACCTTGGTGGCTCAGGTTGGGCTCATCTCACTGAACTCAGAGTAAAATCAAGGAAAAATCTGAAATTATCACCTTGATTTGCTTTGTAGCCCTTGGAAATAACACCAGTGTGCAGGGAGGGTAAATGTCCCTTTGGACTCGTCTCCAGGATTCAATGGAAAAGTTCAGGAGAGCAGGTGAAAACCAGGAGTGGTGAAACCTTCCATCTCCTGCCAGGACCATCCCTGACCAGTGGGTGGGCAGAGGAAAAGTGGGAAAAAAAACTCCATTCCCCTTCCTGTCTGGGGCCCCTCTGGGAAGCCCATTTTTGATTTTCTGAACAAAAGCAGGTGAAACAAAAGAGGAACATCTGGGCCTTTATTTCAGCCCTCGTTTTTCTTCCCCTGGAATTATCTTTAATAAGCACTTTATTTTCCCCTCTCTGTCTTTCATTTCATTTTTTTTCCAGCCCTGATTTGTCACTGTTGTTCCAAAGCCAAATTGCACCAAAAGCTCAGTATTTTTTTGTCCGGGAAATGAGCTTCTGTTTTCCAACCTCGCTCTTCTATCAGAGACTTTTGCACCCCTGAATTAAAACCCTTTGACAGAGCACATCCCTAATCCCAGGGCAAGGCAGGATCACTGATCCTTGTGTAGGGAATCTGGGAAGATTTTCAGAGCAGATTAATCCCTTGAACTCAGTTTCTGACTGAGCACCAAAACAAGAGGGTTGTAGGCACAGCAAAAAATCCCATTGTTCCTGAAATTTGGATCCCTGCTTCCTACAAACACCAACAGCCCGGCTCAAACCCTGGGTCTGCCTCACAGGAATTTCTCTTCCCTTAAAAATATCCTTATTTTACACTGTGGCACACCAGAAACAGGTGCTGTAATTCCTCATCCCACGGGACAACATCCAACCCATGGATTAAACATTTTTGGGGGGGATTCACCAAACTTCTTTTTGCTGTTTGGGGTTTTTTGTTTGGTTCCTGTGTTTGTCAGTTTGGTTTTTTTTTGCCGCAGCCCTTCCTTTATAATTAAAATTATTGGTCCTGTGATACCATCTAACGACCTCAATTAGAGATCTGCACCCCCTGGAGTCAGGTACTTAATTACTCCTAGGCTTTCCAGCTTTCCAGAACACATTAAGGATTGGCCTGGCTGGGTCTGGAGGGGAGAGGGATGAAGCAATAGCAGGAGAGGGAGATAAATTCCCATTATTATTCCCAGGAGGGTGGTAACTCTGAAGCTGCTTTTCCCTGGATGTGTGTCCACACTCCACACTGATGGATGAGTCCCCGAGCTGCCACTTCACCTGCAGCCTCACATCCCCTTTTGCAGGCAGGAGAATCCAACCCTTAGGGCTTCCCTGGATCCAGAACATCCCTCAGACCTTTACAGTCCTGTACTTTTCCTCCTCCCAGCTCCTGGATTCTCTGTTAAGCTTCATCTGCATCTTCTGTCCAACACCTCAGGAGCCTCTTCTCCTCTGCTCCAGGGAGAAGATTCAGACCAGATCCAGACCAGTATCAGCTCAAGACCTTCTCCAGTGTCTGCCTTCCCAAATTTCTGGCCCTGATGGAAAAGTCTTGTGGTGCAAGTTGAACGAAGTTCCCAAAACAGCAGGAGAGCTTCCAAGGCTGTATCCTAGAGGAAGTTCCTCATCTGCATCTCAGGACACTTCCTTCAGTTTTTCCCTCCAATTAACATCCCAAATGATCACAAACAGGAGATAAAATTTCTAATGGAAGAGGGACAATCAGGAAATCCTCTGGGAATGTGGCACCCAACCACCCTTCAGGAGTTTCTCAGGGCAGCACTTGTGGTTTTAAGGTTTGCTGATGAGTCCCCAGGTGATCCCACCACCTTCCCAAAGGGAAACCTGCTCTTCTCCCTTCCTTGAAGTAGCCAGATGTTGTCCAGGTTGAAATCAAAGCTTTTATGCACAGAATCATGGAATCATGGAGTGGTTTGGGTTGGAAGGGACCTTAAAGACCATCTAATTTCTACCCCCTGCCGTGCTCAGGGACACCTTCCACTAGCCCAGGTTGCTCCAAACCCCACCCAACCTGGCCTTGGACACTTCAGTGGAATTACTTAGGTTGGAAAACACCCCTGAGATCATTGAATCCAACCATTTCACATTTTTCCTGCATCAATTCCCTGCCAAAGAGCGAGTCCCACAGTCCTGCCCAAACCTGGGGGTTCGGGGTGCTGAGGGGTTCGGTACCACAACCACACCTCGTCCATGGGGAAGGTGTATTCCCAACTCACAGCTCCAGTCCTTCCCTATTCCACCTCCTTGCAAGGCAGAGAACACACATTCCCTTGGAGGTTTTTATGGACTGTGAGCACCCTGAGCACCTTTCCCACGCCGGAAGGAAAGCTCTGCTGGGACGACTCCAAAAGATGCCGTGGCTGTGACAGGCAGCCCAAGGGGAGCACTTTGCCTCTCCAGCACCTCTCAAGGGTTCTGTGCCCTCACCAAAAAGAAGAAACAAACCTCTTGGGAGAGGAGGGGGAAAAACATGTACTGTGCAACTGCTGTAACTCGTGTCAAATCAACCAAACCCCTGCAAGGAGGAGGGAATTCCTCACTCAGGCAAACTCAGCCTTTCTGAGGCTTCACACAAACAGGCCACAAGTGATTTTAATTCATTCCAAAGCCTGCCTAATCACTCAACATGCAGGTTTGTTCTGCTCCCCATTAGGAGGTGGCAAACACGTTGTCTTCACCCCCAGCCTTTGTTAGAAAAGGTTGTTTGTGGGGATTTATGTCACCTCGTGACAGGTTTTGAAGGTGCCTTGTGCTGTACACACCAAATATCAAAGGGAAGCACCAGGCAGCAACAAAGGGAAAAATGCCCAGGGACAGATGCAGAACATAAAAATGACAAAATTAGAGAATCATAAAATCATAAAATCCCAGAAGAACAGAATGGTTTGGGTTGGAAGGGACCTTCGAGACCACCCAGTTCCACCCCCTGCCATGAGCAGGGACCCCTTCCACTGGAATGAGCAAGGGACAGGAAGAAATTAAAGTTGTAATCATGGTGCAGGTGACAATTATGAGGGGTCCAGATTGGGCAGCAGAGAAAAAAAAAATTAAAGCAAAGCCCTCAATAAAGGCTGGAACAATAAAAGGAGACGAACTGAGAAATTCAAACCCCTTTTTGACTGATTTGTGTCAAGTTCTCACAGAAATGACCACGTGAGCTCTGCACAAGTGGTGGCACAGACATCAGCTCTGCTCCAAAAAATTCCCAGCCATCATCCAAGTGAAGGCTCCTTTGCCATGAGGCTGGAGCTGCCCTGTGTTTCCCTGGCTCTGACTGATCCAGGAGGGTGGGATTTCCCAGGTGGCCTCTGCAGAGGCACCGGCCACACTCACTTCACACAAAGCTTGGAGCAAAGCCCGATGGTTTTACAGGGATTGTGCTCAATTCACCATCTCTCAAGGCCTCCTGGAGCTCTCCTGAGACCTGGCCTGAACTTTTGCTGGGTCCAGCTCAGCTCTGAGGCTCCAGGACTCCCAAAATTGTTCCTGTTGGTGCCCGTCTGAAGAGCTGAGCGCTTCCCACAGGCACTTCCAACCCTTGGGGGGTTTGCAGGAATTTCTGGCTCAGCTCCCTGGGGGCAGAAAAGACCTGAAACAGGTGAGCTCAGTGTCTCCTGCTGCACAAACCACCTGCAGCTAAAGCCCTGCAGCTCGGACAGGAACATTAAAGCTGAGTTTTAACTCCAGTTACGCACTTGGCCTTTGGTTTTCCACTGCACAAGCGACAGGAAGAGAGGAGGAAAAAGCAAAATCCACCCGTTTCTCAGGTCTTAACTCACAGCCCTTCAGCATCTGGAGCTGTTTAAAAACTCTCATCCCAAAGGCATCCTGGACTGCCACCCCCCTTGGGGGGAGGGAATAGATGGCTGAGCCTGGGGCTGTATGAACTGTGAGCAATCTGATCCCCCTTTTGGAAGAAACCCCAGGAAACCTGTCCCATCCCTCCCTCCTCACAAACCAGCTGCCTGCACCTGTGTGTCAAGGAGCCCCTTCCAACCCACGTGTCAGCGTGGGGAGTGCTGATAACTCTGCCAGAGCTCTCAGGGAGGAATCACAGGCAGGATTTTCCAGTTGGATTCTGTAAATCAAAGCCACGGCACAACCGGTGTCGCTGCACCTTTCATGCAAACTGCTTCCCCGATGGATTTGAAGAGGAAAATGGAATCATAGAATCACTTAAATTGGAAAAGGTCTCCGAGGTCATCGAGTCCAACCATCCCCCAGCACTGCCAAGGCCACCACTGACCCATGTCCCCAGGGGCCACATCCACAGGGATTTTAAATCGCTCCAGGGATGGGGACTCCACCACTGCCCTGGGCAGCTGTGCCAGGGCTGGACAAACCTTTCCAGGAAGAAATTTTCTCCAATATCCAACCTAAACCTCCCCTGGCACAGCTGGAGGCCGTTCCCTCTCCTCCTGTCCCTTGTTCCCTGAGAGCAGAGCCCGACCCCCCCCCCCCCCCGTCAGGGAATTGCAGAGCCAGAAGGTCCCCCCTGAGCCTCCTTTTCTCCTGTGGAAGAAGGAGATGGATTCCCATGGAGGGAGGAGGAAAGAGATGAGACTTGAGGGTGGCAGGGTGTGACCAGGGCAGTTTTGAGCTGGGATTATGTATCTATTCCAAGAAGATATCCAGGGAAACACTATTTTTCTCCATGAGGACCATGAGGTTTATTCAGTCTCTCCCTCTCTGGGGATCATTCATTCCTTCAAGCCACAGGCAGCTCAATCCCAGTTCTCCCAACAGCTCCAGTCTGGTGGACCAGAGAGTGCAGGAGATGACCAGGACACTCCAGAGGTGTGTCCATGCCCTGCACCTTCGTGGATGCCATTCCCAATGGAAGGGAAGGCTGTGTCACTGCTGAGTCACTGAAAGAGGACTTCTCACCATAGAACCACAGGACACTTTGGGTTGGGAGGGACCTTTTTAGGGTCATTTAGTCAAAAATCCCCCGTGATGAGCACTGACATCTTCAACCAGACCAGGCTGCTCAGAGCCACACCCAGCCTGGCCTCAAATGTTTCCAGGGCATCCACCACCTCCCTGGGCAGCCTGTGCCAGGGTTTTCCCATCCTCATCGGAAAAGTCTTGTTTACCAAGACTTGCTTTACTTGCCTCAGCTCTGGCAAGATGCAGGAAGATGCCTGGGAATATCCATGAGGATAACAACCTTTCCTAACACCCACCCCAGCTCCCCACAGCTCAGCAGCAGCTGTGGCTTCACTTGGGATCAAACCCAAATCCTGGAGGGCTCACAGGGGTTTTAAGTGTGGTGTGACCTTAGAAGGTCCCTGTTTTTCCTGAACACTCATTTTTTTTTCCCTGTGGCAGCCCCAGGTTCTCCTCCAGCCAGGATAAAGGGAGGCTTCACTGATGGAAACTCTTCTTGCTCTCCATAAAACAATCTTTGCCCTGGACACTCCCCCTGCCCGCTCACACCCAACTTAGTTTTCCTCCTTTTCCACCTCCAGGACCAAATGTCCATCCACAGCTCCACTTCCCACCCTCCCTCTTCAAACTCATCCTCTCAACCAGGATGTTCTCCCAGGAATCCAGTCCCACCAGAGCCACATTTGAACCTTGGAAGCCGTGATGGACAAAGAGGTGAAGGCACACGAGGAGGTGGAATTGTCCTCCCAGCCCTATTCCCTGTCCCACTATCCCAGCTCCCAGCATCCAGGATTGAAGTTCACTGCCAGGAGGTGTTGCCAGAGGGGGTTTTGACAGATGCTTTTGAAACAAGGGAGCAGCAGCTTGACAGGAACAAGCTTTTCATAGTTTTCTTCCTTTTGATTTTTTTCCCCTGAAATGTGTTTTTCCATAAGAAAAAAAACCAGCCCAGGAGAACTACCTTTCAATTTGTCCTCTTTCACTTCTGGGCCGAGAAGAAAGAGGTCATTTATATATTTTTTAAGGAAGCAGAAGGAATATAAAGTCCACTAGAGGGAAAAAGAAGTCATGGATATCTCGGGAGCAGGGGGACTTTCATCAACAAGGTGGCAAACCCGGGCGACATTACGAGCCATGTTTAAAAATGACCAAGTGGAAAGTTATAAAAATGAACAAGCCTTGTGTGGAAAATGATGGAGGGAATTTCAGGCACGATACAAGTCATCTGTGAAAACTGCCAGGAGAGCAGGGAAGACATTTCTGTCTCCAAAAGCAAAATAAAACACTACTCGCAGTAATTCATACTAATTATTAGCCTTAAGTAGTACTAATTTTTACCCAGCTGTAATTACTATTTAAGGCTCTGGGGGGGGGAAAAAAAAAAAAAAAAAAAAAAAAAAAAAAAAGGACTTTCTGGATGTGGGAAGATCCTTGCAGAGGAATTTGCAGAGTGTTTGAGGGAGAAGTTTTATTTCTCCTCTGCACCGACATGGGGAGACATAAATATCCCATTCCTATTGATGCAAATAACGGATTGCTCCTGTCAGAACTGCCAAAGCCACTAATTTAAGGAGCATTTCCCTCACAAGCACAGATGCATTTTTCAAGAGGTTTGGTTGTTTTGGTTTTTTTTTTTTAGGTTTTGCTCTTTCCCCCCCGGGATCTGAGTTCCCAAACCAGGTGAAAAATCCAGCGGCTGATCTCCGGTGTTTGATTTCAGCAGTGAGGAACCCGTGGGAAGCACATGCCAGGAATTATGGAATAGGCTGCGGGAAGGAAAACTTGCCAGGGAGGGAAAGGCAGCAGCTGTGGGCAGGAGAAAAGCCAGATGGCATTTGGGGATCCTGCCCTCCATCCCAACAGTCCAGAACTGCCTCTTGATCCCATGGGGACCTCACAGCAAACTCCAGCTTCCAACTCTGCCCAGACTTTCCTTCTCATCCTTTCATTGTCGTTTTGTTACTGTGTCCTCTGAGATCTGAGTGCTTTGGGGGTGGTTACAGGTGTAAAATTAATTCCATTAATTATACTCTTTATATTTAACTCTATCAGTGCTTTCTAGAGCATGGATTTTCCATAAAGCCTTCCTGAATTCCTCACCACTGCCCTGGGAGGGGGGGTTTTAGCCAATGCCACCAATCCAAGCAAATATCTGTGACAACCCATGGGGACCTCACAGCTTCCAACTCTGCCCAGACTTTCCTTCTCATCCTTTCATTGTTGTTTTGTTAGTGCAGGGATTGATGTGTCCTCTGAGATCTGAGTGCTTTGGGGGTGGTTACAGGTGTAAAATTAATTCTATTAATTATACTCTTTATATTTAACTCTATCAGTGCTTTCTAGAGTATGGATTTTCCATTAAGCCTTCCTGAATTCCTCACCACTGCCCTGGGAGGGGGGTTTTCAGCCAATGCCACCAATTCAAGCAAATATCTGTGACAACCCACGGGGACCTCACAGCTTCCAACTCTGCCCAGACTTTCCTTCTCATCCTTTCATTGTTGTTTTGTTAGTGCAGGGATTGATGTGTCCTCTGAGATCTGAGTGCTTTGGGGGTGGTTACAGGTGTAAAATGAATTCTATTCAGCCAATGCCACCAATCCAAGCAAATATCAGGGCAGCAAAATGAACTTCCCCAAAGCCATGTCCCTGTCCCCAGCCGTGTGCTCCCATTCTGTCCTTGCTGCTGGCACTGACATTCCTGTGGCTGCTGGAGAGACAGGTCAGGGAGCTGATCTGGCTGAAAAGAGCTCGAGGAAAATAAAAATAGTGCTCCAAACCTCTACCATTCCTGCTCTGGGTCACCCTGAGTGCCTGTGCCACCAGGGTATGAAGGGACAGCAGGAGTTTTCCAGCCAGGCTGGATGATGGTGATGCTGCAATCCCTGATCTCTCCCAAGCCCTGCCTCCTGCACTCAGGATCATCCCAAAAATGCCAGGGACACACACACACACCCCAAAACAAGGCGCTCCCACTGCAGCCCACATGGCTGGGAATGGAGTGGATGGAGCTGGGAATCGCCAGCTTTGCAGCTGCCACCTCCAGCCTGGCACTCCCACTCCCTGCAGGGACATCTGAATGCCCATCCACGACAAAAACATCCCCCAAATTATCTGGAGAGGAGGGTGAGGCCATCCAACAGCACCTGCTGGGGTGGGGCTGTGCCTGCAGGGGTCAAATGCCAGCTCGGGGATGAAAAGGCCCTTCTGGAGACCTCAGGATCAGGGGTCCAAAAGGGGAATAGAGGCTCATGGTTTGCTCTGGTTGGGCTGGAGGCGATGAGTGTACCCCAAACACCTGGCTCCTGTTCCCAAGTGCTTTGCTGACAATGGAAAACCGGCCATTTGCTCCTTTCTCCAAGTCCACTCTCTCCGGGGGAATCAATCGGGCTCCCAGGCGGTCAGTCAGTGAGGCGTCAATCCAACCGCTTGGAAAACGCATCCCGAGGGACCTGGACTGCCACCCAGAGGTCCTGGGAGCCTTACAGGGAAAAATGCCCAGCTCTGAGGGAGGCTGAGGCCTCCCCCAGCCCAGGGCACAGCCCCTGAGGGGCACAACCCTCCCAGCCTGGGGCACCTCCAGCTCCCGGTGCTCTCCAAACCCCTGGAGCAAAGCATTCCCTGGCTGGAGAAGGACCCTCCTGGGGGGTCCAATTCGTCTCCCTTCCCTCTATCCAGCCTTTGGGACTTGGAAGAGTTGCTGCTGCTGACATCTAGTGACAGGGAGAGCCGGCGAGAGGAATCACCTGGAGCTCTGACACAGCCTTTCCCACCGAGGGAAGATCCTGCTCGGGGGGTCTTTCCCGGGAGACGGGCTCCCAGTAGGAATGCTGGGCGTGCAGGGCGAGCCGCGACGTCCCAGCCACTTCCACGGATCCCAAGACCTTTTTCTCTCCCAGCGGCCACCGGCGCATCCCAGTCCCTGCCTTCCCAAAAAACCTTTCCCGGTCTATGTAAGCACAGGCTCAACCTCGGGGTTGGGAAGCACAGGGAGAGAGGGGGGAAAAATCCCTCAAGGGGAAGTGTCGGGGAGGAGAAAAAAATCCCCCAAGGGGAGGTGTCGGGGGGGCATCCAGGCAGTTCCCAACCCCTGTAGCCTCTTCACCCACGGCTCTTTCTTCCCGGGAATTCCGCGCAGGAGAAGCGCCCGCTCGGAGCTAAGGAGAAGGAGGATGCGAGCGGGATGCTCAAAGCTCGGGAGCTGCAGATTTCCCCGCGGTATCCCACGGGGGTCAGCGCCTCCCAGCCACGCCAGCGGAGCAGGGACGCCTTTGGAGCATCCATAGGGATCGGGGGAGGCATCTTGGGGTCCTTGTGCGAAAACAAAGCCCTGCGGACGGCTCAGTTTTGGGGGGCGTGAGGAAATCTGCAGCGGGAAGCTCCGAACGGACACGCAGACACACACACAGACAGACGCCGGGGTCGGGTCGGCGCTCAGGACGCGGTGCTGTGGTGACAGCGCGGTGACAGAGCCGGGGCTGCCCCCCCTGTCCCCCAAACCCCGACATTTTCCAGCCTGGGCAGCACCGCGGGGGCTCCCGGGGCTCTGCAAAACCCGCCTGTCCCCCCCTCCCCAGCGCGACCCCTCCGAGCTGCTCTTCCCGAGCGAGAAATTCCTTAATTCCCGGGGTAAAGCGAGCCGTTCCCGCGGCAGACAGGACTATCCGGAGCGACGGGAGAGAGCAGAGCAGACAACGCGAAGCTGGTGCTCGCAGAACCGCGGAACGCTTCGGGTTGCGAGGGACCTTCAAGCCCATCTCCTTCCACCCCCTGCCACGGGCAGGGACACCTTCCATTCCACCAGCCCAGGTCGCTCCAAGCTCCGTCCAACCCGACCTGGACGATGCTGCCCCGGGGCTTGTCACCGCTCCCGGAGCGCTGGGGAGGGTCAGACCCCCCCGAAATCCACCCCCCCCCCCGAAATCCCCCCGCAACCCACCCCCAGCACAAAGTTGTCCCCCCGCGGCGCCGCTTTACTCACCCAGGAGGACCAGGGTGCAGAAGCAGAGGATGCCCCTCATCCTCCCGCTCGCCACGGCTCGGCCCCGGCGACTGGGCTGGGCTCGGACCCCCGGCCCGGCCCGGCGCGGCTCGGCGGTGCCGGAGGATGCGCGGAGGGCTGGGCAGGGCGGGAGGGATGGAGGGAAGGATGGAGGGATGGATGGATGGATGGAGAGGGAGGGAGGCGGCCCCGCAACCCCGGCTCGGCCCCCCCGGCCCGAGCGCTCACAGCGGCCCGGCCCCGCTCCGGCCCCGGGGCATCCCCGCGTCGGGCACCGCGGGGGCCCGGCCCATCCTCCGGGGCTGCTCCCGGGATTTTATTTTTAATTGTTTTATTCCTATTAATTAATTTTTTCTTTTTTTTTTTTTTTTCTCTCTCTCTTTTTTTCCCCTTATTTTTTTTCCTTCTATTTTTTTTCTTTGCCGTGGTTGGTTTAATTATGTTTTTTAGGTTTTTTTTTTTTTTTTTTTTTCCTTCTCGCTCGCCAGCAAAAAACTTCTGGCGGCGGGCGCAGCTTCGCCGCCTTCCCCGGGTCGCCCCCGCCCCGCCGCGGCCCCGTGGGGAGGGGCTTGGTGGTCCGGCCTCCTCCTCCCTCCTCCCCGGCCCCGCATCCCTGATCTCCCCCGGCAAGGAGCATGTCATGCTCCTGTCCCTAGGACACGACCCCTTTCAACCTCTTCAACCCCAGGGGGTTTTCTTGCTCCCCCTGGAGGGTCTCGGTGTCCCCCACCCCTCCAAACCCTTCCCGTCCAGATGACAGACCAGCCCCATCCCCTTGGCACCCGTGTCCTAATCTTGGCTCTCTGCTGGCAGCGACACAGCCCTGAAGTCCTGGGCGATGTCCCACCACCCCTCCCAGCCAGGAGACCTTCCATTAACCCCCTGCACTGGGATGACCTTCCAGTTCTTCTCCAAAAACCTCCGTAAATTCAGGTTCTGATGTTCCGTAACTCCCCGTGCCGCTCCCTGGACCCCCTTCCCATGGAGCACTGCTCCCTCCCCACCATTCCCTGGGACTTCCCCCACCTCCCGGCATTCCCCGCCTTTAATCCCCATGTCCCAGCAGGTGACCTTCTTTTGGGAAGCCCGGCTGGCTCCTTGATTTTTTTGATGAGGCGGGAGCAGGTTTTTCACTCCATTTCATGCCTGGAGTCCCCGAGACACAAAACACAAAGTGACACCTTGAGGTTCCCCCAGTAATGAACTGACCGATGGAGCAGGAAAAGCCTCATTCCCAAGGCAGTATCCTGTAAATATGAGCACCTCTGGTCCTGCTCCGAACACAGGCTTGCCCTTTCTCTTTCCCTTTCCTTTTCCCTTCCCAAACCTTCCCTTCCCTTCCCAAACCTTCCTTTCCCAGACCTTCCCAAACCTTCCCAAACCTTCCCTTCCCTTCCCAAACCTTCCCAAACCTTCCCTTCCCAAACCTTCCCAAACCTTCCCAAACCTTCCCAGACCTTCCCTTCCCAAACCTTCCTTTCCCAAACCTTCCCTTCCCAACCTTCCCTTCCCTTCCCTTCCCTTCCCTTCCCTTCCCTTCCCTTCCCTTCCTTTCCCTTCCCTTCCCTTCCCGTCCCTTCCCTTCCCTTCCCTTCCCTTCCCTTCCCTTCCCTTCCCTTCCCTTCCCTTCCCTTCCCTCCCAAACCGAAACCTTCCCAAACCTCCCCAAACCTTCCCTTTCCCTTCCCAAACCTCCCTTCCCTGCCCTTCCCTTCCCTTCCCTTCCCTTCCCAAACCTTCCATTTCCGTCCCTTCCCCGCCATTCCCTTCCCTCCTTTCCCTTCCCAAACCTTCCCAACCTTCCCTTCCCTTCCCTTCACTTACCTTCATCCCTTCCCGTCCCGTCCCTTCCCTTCCCTTCCCTTCCCTTCCTTCCAAACCTTCCCCAACTGTCCCAACCTGCCCAAACATTCCCAAGACCTCCCAAACCTTCCCTTCCCAAACCTTCCCTTCCCAAACCTTCCCTTCCCAAACCTTCCCTTCCCAAACCTTCCCAAACCTTCCCAAACCTTACCTTCCCAAACCTTCCCTTCCCAAACCTTCCTTTTCCAACCTCCTCCTCCAAAACCTTCTCTTCCCAACCTCCCCTCCCAAAAGTCCCCTTTTTGTTCATCTTTTCTCTTCCCTTCCCTTCATCTTTTCCCTTCCATTTCTATCCCTTGCCTTTTTGATTTCCCTTTTTCCTCCTTTCCCCCTCTCCTCTCCACCCCTCCTTCCCTGTCTCTCATTTTAACCCAGAGGCTCCTCTGATGATCCAGGGAAGCCTCAGGACACTTTTCCCACCCTGCAGTGCTCTTGGATATTCACAGGGAGAGCTTTTCCCCACTGCTGGCTCAGGGATTTTCACTAAACAGGTATTTAAACTCTCTGAGAAGGGTTGGTCTTTTTTTCCTCTGGAGCTGTTCAGGGTTCTTAACTCCCATTTCCTCGTGGCATCACCTCATTAATCCTCCAGCAAGTTCTCCAAAAAAAACCCAGAGGAATTGCACACTTTTATTTTTCACATGTAAAACAGAGCAGGGAAATAATTCACACACCTTGTAGGTGTCACAGATCAAGCAGAAAGCGCTCGAGAAAATAGGTTTTTCTTTTCTTATTTTTTTTTCTTTTCCCTTTTCTTTTCCTCCTGGCAAATCCAAAAGGAAAAGGGTGATCCCTGCCCTTCCTCCCTGGCCTTCCTTTCCTTTGGAAACCTTCCAGCAGCGTTCCAGGCTGGAAGTGTTCGTTTAACAAGTTTCCTGGTCCTCTGTCAGACTTGAAAAGTTGTAAATAAATGAATGGCTCGAACAACTGCATTTCACACCCAAAATGAGCATCTCCTGAGCTGCTCAGAGGGGGGAGAAAGAAAGTGTTTAATAAAACCTCATTCAGAGTCAAAAAAAAAGCTTATTCTGGAGCTGATTTTATTTTGATTTCTCAAAGAAGAGTCTGATTATGTTTAAGCAAATCTCCAAGTGAAAGGATGCTGAGCTGCAGTTGAAACATCAGCTGGGAAACCGGGGAAGTGATTGGATTTTTCTGCCTATTATTAATATTATTATTATTATTATTTATTATTATTATTAATAATTATTTCTCAGCTTGTTTTTTAATTAAAAAATTAAGTTTAATTTAAAAATTAAAAATTTTTTGAAGGAGCTGTTTGTCCAGGAAGAAAGAAAAAAAAAAAAATCACTGGAACAGATGTGAGGTTTTGTGAGGGTTTTTTTTTACAAACGGAAAAGATTTTTTTCCTTGGAAAATGCCTTTGCTTCCCTTAGGATTGGGATGTTCTGATGCTCTCGGGCTGAAGGGGGTGAGCTGAGCTCCAGCACCCACCCAGGGGTGGGTTGGGCTCAGAGAAAATGGGAAATGGGGATTTGCTTTCCCTGGCACTTCGTCCTCTTTTTGGGGTCTGAGCAGCAGGAAAACCTTTGAAATCAGGGAATCTGCCAGAAATTCCTGCATCCACATGGGAAAACATGGAGACCTCCTTGCTGTCCCCTCTTGGGCCAAGGACAAGCTACAACCCACCCCCCCTCCAGACAAGGAATCCGTGCTGTGAAAGCCCCATTTCTTCCTCAGTTGGAAGAGAAAAAAAACCCAACAGGAAAGTTTGGGAAAGGGGAAACTCCAGGAATAGACAACCCACCCCTCCCACACTTCCCATCCCACCAGGGAGGCATTTCCTGCCTTTTCTCTCTGGCTGTGGAGGCACCACAAGGGCCGAGTGTTGCCCTGGGAAAAGCCACCCCAGAAGAGACATCCTGGAAATGCCGTGGAGAGAGAGGGATCATTGTTCCCTGCCGCCTTTATTCATCGGATCCGGGCTTTTCCCTGATCCCAGGGTGGGTGTTGAGATGAATAAAGCACAAACCACTCCTTGCACAGGCCCCTCTTAAAAATGACCTGCTCCCTTTTCCTTACAAATGAGGCGAGGGGTTGATCAGGCAGGTGGGAAAACATCCCATTGTTGATCCCGTCTGGAAAAGCTGCTTCCCAGAGCCCGGGACAACACAACAACACTGAGCAAAGGCAGTGAAAAGAAGGATTGTTTGGGAAAATCCATGGGGAAATCACCGGGCAGGGAAAGCACAGAAAACGTGCTGATTAAAAGCAATGCAGTTGGGAGAGGGAAAGTGGTTAAGTGGAGGCTGAGACACGACTTGGAGGGACTTTCTGGAGGAAAATTGCTGGGCAGGGCACAATTCCATGAAAATGGATGGTTCCAAATGCAAAAATAGCCAGTAAAAAAAAAAAGGCGGGAAAACTGTGGCTGTCACTTTTTCAGGAAGTGACGAGGAATTAAGGGATTGTTGCAACTCAGGGAAGTTGGAAAACTGGGCAGGACACAATTCCATGAAAATGGATGCTTCCAAATCCAAAAATAACCATTAAAAAAAAAAAAAGGCGGGAAAACTGTGGCTGTCACTTTTTCAGGAAGTGATGAGGAATCAAGGGATTGGTGCAACTCAGTGCCATGGGTTCCTCCAGTGGGAGAAGACAGAACTTGAGGAGGGAACCCTGTCAAGAGAAAGGAAGTGGCTTAGGGAGTAGTGAGATTGAAGAGGAGCCCACCCATCACAGGAGTTTCTCCTGTGTTTGTCTTGCAGTTGATTTGTTTAAGGTTTGCAATAACAATTTTGGCCCCCAAGGTAAAAATGAAGTTCTGAGGAAGTCTGCTCATGGAACAAAGCTGAGAAACCTCCATGGAATGCAGCAGGAGCTGAATATCCCAGAGAACCACTCAAGAATGAGCAGAAGCAGGATGGAAGAGTTCAAAATTGAGTCATGAATCTCAAAGTAAAGATTTTCTTCTCCATGGCTCTTGAGAAGCCATTTCTCTGCTGGAAATCAATCCCAACGGAAACTGGTGTTGGACACACACACATGGACTGAGGGACAACATCTCTGAGGGACAAAAACAGGCATGTAACCCTTGGACCAATGCTGGAGGCACCACAGCAAGGTGCAGAAGGTGACTGTGAGCAGCTCTTGAGTCTCCTAAAAATCAAATAACTCCTCGTGCCCTCACCTCCATGATGAAGACTGGGAGAGAAAGAATTATTTGGGGAAAAAAGCCTGATGGAGCAAAGCTGAGAAACCTCCATGGAATGCAGCAGGAGCTGAATATCCCAGAGAAAACCTCTCAAGAATGAGCAGAAACAGGATGGAAGAGTTCAAAATTGAGTCATGAACCTGAAAGTGAAGATTTCCTTCTCCAGGGCTCTTGAGAAGCCATTTCTCTGCTGGAAATCAATCCCAACAGAAACTGGTGTTGGACACACACACATGGACTGAGGGACAACATTTGTGAGGGACAAAAGCAGGCATTTAACCCCTGGGCCAATGCTGGAGACACCACAGCAAGGTGCAGAAGGTGACTGTGAGCAGCTCCTGAGCCTCCCAAAAATCAAACAGCTCCTCGTGCCATCACCTCTCAGGTGGGAGAGGAAGAATTATTTCGGGGAAAAATCCCCGAGTATTTTTCAACCCAAGAGGTTGTGACACAGTGGCTGGTCCAGCTTCTGATTCCTGAGATGGAACCACTTCCAAATCCACTTAAGATGTGCAAACAGCCCTGTCAAAGCAGCTCTCCAGGCCCTGTGCTGAGCTCTGCCTTTCCCTGGGTTTCAGTAGCCTTGGTAACTCCTAGAGAAAAAAAAAAAAATAACCTCATTTTCTCTTTTCATCCATAAACTGAACCCTTTAATTTGCTTTCAAGTGAATTAAACATAAGCCTCCATTTTTCTAATTCCTTTGTCCTAATTTAAAAGTACTGACATTCATCAAAGGACTTTTCTGGATCTGAGTTTTGCAGCTCATTGTTTTAGTATTTTATTTTATTTTTCTTTTTTTTTAAACAAACCAGAGATTGACATTTTTATTGCTGAAATGCTTCCCTTCCCTCCTCCTTTCCTTAATAACCTGGTGATGCCGAGCTCGTTTCCAAACTTTTTCTAATAACCAGGAATGTCCTGCTGCAATTAAGGAGGTGACTGTGTTTTATAGCTGAGCTTTGCCATCCTTGAATCGTGTACTGCAAGATTTTGGAGGGCAAAACGACCTCACTCAGGTGTCCTTTGTGCACCTTGAACATTCAACATGACCCTCAGTTCATCCCATGAAGTTATTAGAGGGACCAGATGCTGGAGAACAACCCCAACGTTATGAAAACAGCAAAATACAGGCATCAATTTATTTGTACTTGCAGAAAAAGCAGCTGCCCTGAACAACTTTCACCCTGGGAAGCGGGTTTGGTGCCCCTGGTCCTTTCTGATGAAAGAATTTCTCTCGTTCAGTGTTTGCACATCAAAACCATCCCCTCGGAGTCGACAGGAGCACAAAAACACGAGGCACAAAACACGACCCGGGGCAAAGAATCCTCTTCCCTGTGCTTGGGGACCCCTCTTGGAAAGTCTGTGTGTTTGTTTCCCAAAATTATTTGGATTTTAGGGCTGGTGGAACGGCCTCGGAGCTGCTGGGCAGCCCTGGGGGAACCAAGCCCTCTGTTCATCCCCTGCCACGGAGGGTTGGCACTGGAAGCATTTCCCGCCCGAGCTCTGCTGGGTTGTCTCAGAGCTCTCCCAGAAGGACAAGGAGGGGAAGTTCACCCCTCAGGAGATGACAGCTCTTCTCCAGACAGTATTTTCATCCCAGCACAGGCTGTTTTGCAGTGGTTCATGACAAATCTCCGTTTTCCCTCAGAATTCTGGGCTGTATTTCCGTTTGATTTCCACCCCTGACGGCCCTTCCAGCCTGCAGGAAGTTATCCAAGAGCATCTGATCTTCCAGCAGTGTTAATCCTGGGGCTTGGCATTTGGGGAGAAATGATGGCAAGTGCTCAGCACTGGATCTAAGTCAACATCTCTCCATGCTGGAGGTCCAGTCAAGGTCAAATCCATTGGAGGCTCACACTCCAATGACCTTCCACCTGTTTCAGACCTCCCTGTCTGTGCTGAGGACTAAAGAAATCCCTCCTGGAATAAAGGATATATAAAAATGGATTTATACTTTCAGCACCTGGGGTAGGTGGGGATGTGCTGAGCTCAGGAACAGGACATGTGAGATGTGAGCAGAAATTATGTTGTATGTGGAGAAAAATTAATCTGAAATCGAGTTTAAATTAAGGTTTTCTTATCCTTCTTGCTGGGATTTGGAAATATTTCCAGGAAAGCTTCTCTTTGGGACACAATGTTCTGGCTGGCCCAGTGTGGGGCACAGTTTTATCCTCTCACAGACACCAGGATTTCCCCGTGGTGGCCACTCTTGCACATGGACCCTCCTGCTGGAATCATAAATGGAATTAGAACTGTATGTGTAGGTTGAATTGGTGTCAGAGGTGGGTTAAAATTGGGATTAAAGAGAGCTGCCCACAGCCAGGATCCCATCCCATGAAGCAAAGTGGAGAAATAAACGTGAGAGCAAACATGGAATCCCAGAAAACATTTAGATTGGAAAAGAGGAAGATCATCCAGTCCAACCATCCCCCAGCACTGCCAAGGCCACCACTGACCCCTGTCCCCAAGTGCCACATCTACATAGATTTTAGATCACTCCAGGACTCCAACACTGGCAGCTGTGCCAGGGCTGGACAGCCCTTTCCATGATGAAATTTTCCTTAATCTCCATTCTAAACCTCTCTTGGAACAACTTGAGGCCGTTCCCTCTCCTCCTGTCCCTTGTTCCCTGGGAGCAGAGCCCGACATCCCCCAGCTCCCCCCTCCTGTCAGGGGTTTGCAGAGCCAGAAGGTCCCCCCTGAGCCTCCTTTTCTCCAGGCTGAGCCCCCCCAGCTCCCTCAGCTGCTCCTACTGTTCCAGACCCTTCTCCTAATTCCCAAATTTCCACTGGCAGCACCTCGGTTGCAACCCCTCAGTGCAGAGGAAATGGGAGAAGAGCTGAGCTTGAGCCCTTTGATTTTTGTTGTTCCGTTGCTCCCAAATCCATCCAAGTTTCCTCCTGCCAGGAATTGAACTCAAAAAAGGAAAAAAACCTGCAAGTTGTTTTTCAGTGAACTGCTGTCCCTCGTTCCCTGGTGGACATTTTCTGTTGAAATGCTTTGCAACTAAAAAAAGTTTTCTTTCTGGAGCTGGAAAATACATTTTAAAAGTAAAGCAAGGTTTCAGTCTCTTCTGGTAGCAATTAGGAATCCAGGGTATTGTGCCTTTGAAAATTGAGCCTCTTATTTAACTGTCTAAATAGAGATTTAATTTTCCTGCTTTTGGCACCTAAGCTTGAAAATTTTCTTCTCACAGATGAAAACAGAACATTACAGAAATTGAGTCTGTGCCATTTTTTTTTCCCCTGCTTTGTGAGAGATCATGAAAAAAAAAAAAAAAGATGATGATAATTTATCAGGATTTGCACCTCTTATTCTAATCACTTTGAACCAAAATCCCTCACAAACATCAGCTCTGGATCGTTCTGGATTTATCACAAGGGGGGTTTTTTAACTCAGAGCCAGAGCAGCGAAGTGAACAAGTGTTACAAGTGTTGGTTGAGCTTTTTCCCTCAGCTCCCGTTCCAGTGGCATCTCATCAGAGAGGAGCAGCAGACTCAGAGCAATAAACGTGGTTTCTCCACACTGTGCTTTGGAAAGCTCAATGTTTCCTGATAAAATTCCCTCGTTCCTCGGGAGAAACCTCGGGAGGTGATTCGGGAGAAAGGGTGGGAAGTGTGCTCCTGGTGGTACCTCAGCCTTTGGAACCAGGACAAGACAGTTTGTCTCTGATTTGGGAGCTGGGGGGGGCTCAGCCTGGAGAAAAGGAGGCTCAGGGGGGACCTTCTGGCTCTGCAACTCCCTGACAGGAGGGGGGAGCCGGGGGGGGGGTCGGGTTCTGTTCCCAAAAAACAAGCGATGGGACAAGAGGAAACAGCCTCAAGTTGCAGCAGGGGAAGTTTAGGTTGGATATTAGGGAAAAATTCTTCATGGAAAGGATTGTCAGACATTGGAAGGGGCTGCCCAGGGCAGTGGTGGAGTCCCCACCCCTGGAGGGATTTAAAATCCCTGTGGATGTGGCACTTGGGGACAGGGGCCAGTGGTGGCCTTGGCAGTGCTGGGAGTGGTTGGACTGGAAAATCTTAGAGGTCTTTTCCAACCTAAATGATTCCATGAAGCCCCTCTTTCCTCAGCCTTTCCTAGCCCAGCTCAGCAGTTGTTGGGGGCGAGCTCCACCTATTTCCTCCAAGGCTTTGATCTCAGTGGTGGCCTCCAGACACTCCTGGAATTTGAGGAGGAAAGCAAGTGCAAAGAGGAAGTGCGAGGTGATTCCCACCTGCATCCCCTCAGCCTCTTGCCTTCCCTCCATCCCTCCGGCAGGGGACATTCCCCAGGGCACTTTTTTCCCCCATAAAAGGGGGAATATTTAGAGGCTGTTTCCCATCACAATCCCACAGGAGCTGTCACTGCAACAGTGGCTCCAGGCTCTCCACGTGGGGGATCATCTTTCCAACCAAAATATTTGCCTGGGGAGTGAGAGGAGCAGAGGGAGGGGTGTGGGATGGGGGTCTGTGTGTTACAGAAATGAGGGGAGGATGTTCCTCAGCCTTGGTGATGATGGGGAAAACAGGGCGGCTGGGGCTGGGCCTTGCATTTGGTTTCGCTCCCAAAGGCTGGTTTAATGAAGGAAAATCCAGCAGGGAGGGAGGAAATGCATATCCAGAGGGAATTCCTCAGCTGCTGGAGGGGCTGCAAGCACTGCAGGGAGGGAGGATGAGGTGCTGCTCCTCAGAAGTGTTTCCATGTTTGTGGTTCATTGGACAGGCCCAGGAAGGTGGACTTGCCAAAAATCATTGATGAACTGAGCTGTGGGGACCTCTGGGAGCTCTGACCCAGCCAGGCAGGTGGCCCTTGGGCTTCAGAGCTCTTTTCACTGCATTTTGTGGAAAAATTCAGCCTCAGGTTGGTCACTGGCAGCCTGCAAAGGTGTTGGCCTTGCTCTCCATGACCACTGCTGGGGAGAGTCCAGAGGAGGCCCCAGAGCTGCTGCCAGGGCTGGAGCCCCTCTGCTCTGGAGCCAGGCTGGGAGAGCTGGGGGGGTTCCCCTGGAGAAGAGAAGGCTTTGGGGAGAGCTGAGAGCCCCTGGCAGGGTCTAAAGGGGCTCCAGGAGAGCTGGAGAGGGACTGGGGACAAGGGATGGAGGGACAGGACAAAGGGGAATGGCTTCAAACTGCCAGAGGGCAGGGTTAGATGGGATATTGGGAAGAAATTCCTGTCTGTGAGAGTGTTGAGGCCCTGTCCCAGGTTGGGCAGAGAAGCTGTGGCTGCCTCTGGATCCCTGGAAGTGTCCAAGGCCAGGTTGGAGCAACCTGGTCTGGTGGAAGGTGTCCCTGCCCATGGCAGGGGTTTGGAACTGGATGTTATTGAAGGTTCCTTCCAACTCAAACCGTTCCATGACTCTGTGATTTCCAAACCTGCCCTTTCCGATTTTTCCACCCATTTATGATCCCCTCTCTCCCTCTCCCCCCAAGTCCCACTACCTGGTACATCTTCCCAGCCAGGATTTCACGCCCTGAGGAGCAGGATTCCAGGTGCTGCCTGACAGAATGTGCCCGTTTGTCCCCAGAGCCAAAGCTCCCCTGCCCAGTGAATCCCTGTAATTGCCATAATCGGCCATGGATGAGATCTGATGGCTCTGTTATCACCGTTAATAACAACTAATTAGTGAGGCTGTCACAGGGAGTGGCTCAGCAAGGGAAGGGTTTTGTCCTTTAATTTAAACAAAAGCTCTATTTTAATTCAGGGGGAGGCACCGACTTCAAGGGCATCGGTACTCAGTGACTTCTACTCCTTGGGGAAATGCTCCACAAATTTCTCCCCCAAAAATGCCAGCAGGGGAGGCAAACAGGAGCTGGGATGGAGAATGTAGCAGGGTACAGGAATCTCGGAGGAAATGGGGCAGGTGGAGGAGGATGGGATTAAAAACCGGAATAAAAGGGGAAAGGATTATCTTTCCTTGACATCATTGGAGTGGCTGGAGTTGTGTCAGGGAGTTTTAGGTGGATCTCGGGGAAAGTTTCTTCCCCCAGAGGGTGGTTGGGCACTGCCCAGGCTCCCCAGGGCAGTGGGCACAGCCCCAAGGCTGCCAGAGCTCCAGGAGGGTTTGGATGATCCTCTGAGATGCAGGGTGAGACTCTTGGGGCTGGGCCTGTGCAGGGCTGAGGATTGGACTGGATGATCCTCGTGGGTCCCTTCCAGCTCAGCACATTCTGGGATAAGTAACAAAACTCTTCCACTCCTCCAAAGATGTGTTGGAAGATGACAAATGTCGAAAGAGTGAGGGATGATTTCAGTTTTGATGCTGAAACATCAACACGTGGCCCACAGTCATTTTTTCCCCATGGAAATCTGCTCAGTAAAAAGAACAAAACAACTCACAATTCTCAATTCCTAATTCCATCATTTCCTCCACGATCCAAAACCTCCATAAACCACCTAAACAGCTGCTTTGCCAGCAGAGGAGAGGGGCTGGAAAGGAGGTGGTTTCTCACCTCAAACCCTGACATTGGTGACTTTGCAATGGGAATGCTCCGGACTCACCTGGATTTCTGGTTTTGAGAATCCCACTGTCGGAGCTGCAGCGGCAGGAGCAGGGATTGAGAAGGTGGAGACGCTAGGAGAAAAAAGGTAACAAAGAAATGCATCCCTGAATCCTCGTTTTTCACGGGAGAGATCATCATCAGGGTCTGTTATTTCACAACTAGGTGAGAAGTGAGCACGTCCCCTCACAAAGCCCTTAGTGAACTAGAAGAAAGACTTCCAAAATAAAGCTTTTCCCACGGTCTGGTCCCTTTGGAAAAACCTTCCATCACCCATCTCAGGTGCTTAGTGAGTGAAACTCCTCCTTACAACAGCAAATCACTTCGACAATGGGCACCTTTGCTTTCCAGTATTTGACACACACACACAAAAAAACCCCCAAATCTTTCCAGTCTCTCTTTAATTAGAGCAGCAGCAATTTGCTGAGATGATGGATGGCCCCCGAGATGATTTTCCCGAGGTGGCCTCACGCTGCTGCCAAAGTTCAGGAGGTTGTTTTCCTGCTGCTGCCGCTCCCGGGGCTTTGGCATCTGCTTTCATTTGTAAGACAAAAGAAGGGCCGGTCCTAAAAGCCTCCTTAATGGATGTTCGGGGCTTTTGACAGGGAAATGATGGTGGAAAAGACGCCACGAGGGACGAGCTTTTTGGTTCTGTCCTTTAATCTTTCTCCTTTTCCCTTCTCTGCTGCCGGCTGCTCACCTGCAGCCAATATTCTCCCTTCCCAAGCTGGAGGGGGAGGAATGTCACACCCAGGAGGGCACATTTTCTAATGCTCTAAAGCTCTAAGCACTCAGATATGCTGGATCCTCCCTTGGCTTTGGAAAGCAGTGATTAATCTCCTTGGAACCATCACTTCTGCTGCCACATCCTGCCT
The DNA here is from genome assembly GCF_003945595.2 of Pipra filicauda. NCBI lineage: Eukaryota > Metazoa > Chordata > Aves > Passeriformes > Pipridae > Pipra > Pipra filicauda. Next base: position 158,556 of record NW_024104797.1, on the reverse strand, counting down.
CAAGTCTCCCCAGTTGTAAAAAAAAAAAGCAGAAGTGCTTAAAAGAATTATTTGAGGGTAAGAAACCACTACATGAAACAGGAGGACAAACACATACTCTGCACAACTATCCTGAGGGTTTTGAAGCCTTTTTGCTTCCCAGGATTCCTCAGGGATCTTCCTTCCACATGTCATCACCGTTGTCAGCACATGGAGGTGTTTGTGGAAGAGGCAGATGTTGGCAGTGTCTGCTCAGGAAAAGCCTCCCTGGAACTGTTCCTCCTTCCTCACACACCTTGATCCCGCCCTGTCCTGTCTCCAGGATGTGCCTGGTGGTTTTTTTCCCCTGGCAAACATGGAAGGCAAAGGTGGAACTGGAAACACGTGGCAGGTTGGTTGTTGGGGCCAGTCACTGAGATCTCCCTTTCTGTCCCAAGCTCTGTCTCCATCTGCTCATCTGAGCCACCTGCACAGGCCTGAAGAACAGCTGGAACAACCTGCACTGGAAACATCCAAAGCCTGATCCTCTGGGATCATCCTCTGGGTCTGTAACAGCGGCTGATCTCTACAATAAACTAATTTTATAATTAATTAAATTATAATAACATTGTAATTAATTTTATAATTAAATTAAATAACTAGAAGTCTCAGTCCACATAACAAGCCAGCAGCAGGTAGGTTTGATGTCCAGAGGGATGTTTGTCCCTGTCCTGCCCAGGCAAATCCCACTGCAAAAGTTGTTCCTGAGGTGTTTCCCTTGTTCTGGTCTCGGCCTCAAAACTCCAAAACTGAACAAGGTTCTTGTGTGACCCACCCACAAAGGACTAGGAACAAACAGTGGCTTCAACAGGAATGGGAATTTCATGGAATCACAGAGCAGTTTGGGTTGGGAGGGACCTTAAAACCATCCATGGGCAGAGAACATTCCACTGGAATTCCCAAAGCCAGGGCTCCCCAGGGGCTGATTTGCAGCAGGTGTTCACACATTTACACACATCCCTTCCCAAAAAACCAGCAGCCCAGACTGTTGGCTCTGTGGCCACGGTGTAAATCCAGGTGGGTTTGGATTGGGCTGGACTTTGGTGCCCCAACAGAAGGGCAGATGTTCCACTTGCAGGATCAGCCAAAGCTGTGGCAGAGGGAAGGAGAGATTTCCCTGGGATAAAAAAGCACTTCTCCATCCTGGCACAACCAGATATTTGCTTTCAACTGCAGACTACAAAGGGAGTGGTTTAAGGTGCTGCTTTTGCTGTCATAATGTGCCTTATTTTCCATCCTTCAGGCATGGATAATGGAGTGTTGTGTCTGGGAATGGCCCAGCCTTTTGGGATGCTGGCAAAGGATGGGCAGGTCTCCAGAGCTCTCCTTTCATCTCATCCCGGGGCCAGGCATCTGCTGGAAATGCTGTCACTGGCCAGGAAAGAGCTGATGGAGAAAATGGGCATTAAAAGGTGTGTAGGCACAGGGAAGGAGCCTCTGGCTTCATCCCACAGACAGGAATCCTGTGGGAATGTAGCCGGGTTCACATCGTGCAGATTCGCTGCATAGGAATGGTTTGGAACTGAAAGAGGGAAGGGTTAGATGGGATACGAGGGAAAAATTAGGGAATAACAGAAAAAATGGAAAATCCTTCCCTGTGAGGGTGGGGAGGCCCTGGCCCAGGTTTCCCAGAGAAGCTGTGGCTGCTCCTGGATCCCTGGAAGTGTCCAAGGCCAGGTTGGAGCAACCTGGGATAGTGGAAAGTGTCCCTGGGTTGGAACCAGGAGGTCTTTAAGGTCTCTTCCAACCCAAACCATTCCAGGATTCCATGATTCTCAACTCTGTACTTGGGAGACATTAATCTACTTTGTATTCGGTCAAAGGCCGGACTTGGAGGTCTTTTCCAACCTCAACAATTCCATGATCCTCTTCTCTTTAACAAAACCTTGGGATGGTAAAAACCAGCCAAACCTCCATTCTCATCTGGATTTGGGAGGGATCATCTGCACCTGAGATCCTGCCAGGATCAAGCCCTTGGCTGGCTCCCAGTCCCTCCAGTCTGACATTCCTAATGGCTGTGACAGGGATATGTCGGAGCAAACCAACAAAACCATCCCAGAGCACCCAACCTTCCTGTGTCCGTTCCTCTTGTCCCACATTTCTCTTCCCTCTTCCTCGCCAGCAATTAAAAAATCACATTTTAAAAGACGGAGGTTGGCTTTGTCCTTGTGGAATGTTCTGGTGCCTGTGATGCTCTTTGAAGCATCACTGCTGGACAGGAGGGAGACCTTTCCAGCAGAATTCCGCTCCAAACTTCAAATCCAGCCTCATTTCAAAGCACTCAGATCTCGTCCTGGATTAGGAGGAATTTGGAGCTGCCCTTGGCAGCCGTTTCCGCATTTTGGAGAATCCAGAGCCAGGAATTGGCATCGATTTCAAAGCTTCTTTTCATGACTCTTCAGGGCCTCGATGTGTCAGCACCATCCATGGATTCATCATCTCAGAGGATGTAAGAACAGCCCAAGGCAGGTTTGCACTGAAACTCTGGAGCCCATTTCCAAGTTTTCTGAGACATCCCAAGACTTTGACCTTACCAGCCTTTAAGGGTGAACGTGGCTGGCAAATGTTTTGTTCTTCCCTGAAAACAGAGATAAAATCAAAACAGAGAAGCTTCTGTTCTTTCGAGGATGAGAAATATCAACCTTTCACTGAACCCATGAAATGTGAGTGTTTGCAAGGGAAAAACTTTCCACACACACACACACAAAAATAATAAATAAAATAAGATTGTTTCATTCCCCTCGAATCACTCTTAAAAATTATGTCATTGCAAACATTTTAACAGCCACCCCCTGTCACTTTTTAAGGTCCTAAATCACTTCTTTCCTTAAATCCTTAGTGCCCAAACTTCTTCATCCTGAGTCAGGTGACTGATGGGTGTCACAGCTACTCCATTCACACTTAGGGAGCTGCTGGCACAGCACTCCAGGATCCTTCCCTTTGGCACTTCCTGCAAAGCCAGTGCCCAGATTATTGTTCCTTTGCTGACTTCCAATGATTTAAACTGAAGGAGGGCAGGGTTAGATGGGATACTGGGAAGGAATTCCTGGCTGGGAGGGCGGGGAGGCCCTGGCCAGGTTGCCCAGAGAAGCTGTGGCTGCCCCTGGACCCCTGGAAATGTCCAAGGCCAGGTTGGAGCAAGCTGGGCTAGTGGAAGGTGTCCCTGCCCAAACACAGAGGTGGAACTTGATTAAGTTCCCTTCCAACACACCCATTCCATGATTCTATAGAAATCCATGAACTCTTCACCAGGGAGATGATGGCACAAGGAGTAATTTGATTTTTGGGAGGCTCAGGAGCTGCTCACAGTCACCTTCTGCACCTTGCTGTGGTGTCTCCAGCATTGGCCCAAGGGTTAAATGCCTGCTTTTGTCCCTCAGAGATGTTGTCCCTCAGTCCATGTGTGTGTGTCCAACACCAGTTTCTGTTGGGATTGATTTCCAGCAGAGAAATGGCTTCTCAAGAGCCCTGGAGAAGGAAATCTTCACTTTCAGGTTCATGACTCAATTTTGAACTCTTCCATCCTGTTTCTGCTCATTCTTGAGAGGTTTTCTGTGACATTCAGCTCCTGCTGCATTCCATGGAGGTTTCTCAGCTTAAACAAATCAATGCTCAAGGCCAGGTTGGAAGGGGTTTGGAGCAACCTGGGTTAGTGGAAGGTGTCCCTGCCCGTGGCAGGGGGTGGAATGAGATGGTCTTTAAGGTCCCTTCCAACCCAAACAAGTCTGTGATTCCATGATTCCACGACTCCCATCTGCCTGCTGGGCCAAACCCTTCTGCCATGTGACCTCTCCCAGGGCATGACTCACTGTGTGACTCCTTCAGAGAGTCCTTTCTGCTTTATTAGAAGGGAATCTTCCACTTCATTACCCAGGACATTTTCTGACTTGTTTTTTCTTTCTTTTTAAAGCATCATCACATCCTCCATCTCACCCTGTGCCCTCCCCTCAGTGCTCCCAATAACCACTCCAACAGTGAGGCAAAGCATTATTTTCCAGGCCTTTATTCTCCCACATCTCCTCTCACAGCTCTCACAATTACCTGTTGTTATGACTTTCCTCCAGGGAAGCATTTGAGGATATTCTTTGCTTCCAATGACAATTACAACACAACCCATGCAGTTCATCTCCCCCCTGGGCTGGACAATAGGAGTGTAGAGGCAAAGATTCCAATCTCAGGATTTCACCGGATATGAGAGTTTTCCACCTACTCCAGGAGGCCAAACAGAAGCAGGGAAGGATGAAAGTGGAAGAACTGCAGAGTTATTTTCCCTCTCTTGTACTCCTAAAGATCCTTCTGTGGTTCAAAGGGAAAGATTCTCCTTTCTTCCTTGGTCCTCATGTGGCACCACTTAGAGAGGCTGAGGGGACATGTGGGAATGGATTCAAGCTGATGGAGAGTAGCTTTAGATGGGATATTGGGAAGGAATTCCTGGCTGGGAGGGTGGGGAGGCCCTGGCACAGGTTGGGCAGAGAAGCTGTGGCTGCCCCTGGATCCCTGGAAGTGTCCAAGGCCAGGTTGGAGCAACCTGGGCTAGTGGAAGGTGTCCCTGCCCATGGCAGGGGGTGGAATGGGACAATCTTTAAGGTCCCTTCCAACCCAAACCATTCCATGATTCTCTGACTCTCCAGCAATGTATTCTGGACTAATTATGGTTTCCATCCAAAACTCCAGTTCCCATGACAAGGGTCTTCCTTCTGCTTAATTCTGCCACTGTTTTTCCAGCCTTGTCCAGCTCCACACTCAGATGGAAAAGCCAGGAGAAGGCCCTGGGTCCAACTCAGTCTCCCTGACCCCGTGGGAGGACCCCTTTCCTCCGAGATGGTGTTGAAAGAACATTTCCTGCACCGAACAAATGGCTTGTCCTGAATCTTCAGCAGCACCAGTTGACCCCACATGACTCACATCCCCCCTATTTATCTGGATTTTATGCTGCCTGACCCTCCATCTCCCTCCCTGCGTTCCTGGGGAACAATAAATCAGGATTCAGTGCTGCCTGGATAATGAGAACCCCAGGCCTTATTTCTCAGCTGGTGTAAATAAATACACATCCACCAGCTCCACTGGAGCTGATATTCCCTGAGGATAAGCACCAACCACTTCCCCCCAGGCCATTTTTGGTCCTCTTTGTGCTGCTGTAAAATAAAACTCACACAGAAAACCACATCCTTTCCCCCCCTTTTTTCCCTGACAGACATTACAGAAGAGCAATTCCCCCAAAAGGCTTCTCCAGGAGCAGCACAAAGTATGGATTGACTGGTTTGTGAGGGATTTTTTTTGGCACAGCTGCCAAAAACCGGGCTGAGAGCAACAGTGGGACACTGGGCAGCTCACAGAGAATTTCTGCTGCTCGGCTGCTCTTTTTACCTCCAAACCTCCTCTTTTGCTGTGCTTCCCCTCTGGGGCCATGGAAGAAACTGTTTTCTTAGTGGTGTTTCTTAGCTTGTTGTTTTGGTGGATTTTTATTCCTTTTCTTTCTGTTTTATGTCTCTAAAACCCTTTGTGTGGTGAGGGTGAGGAGCTGAAAATCAGTTCAGTGGTGAGCTGAGAGGACAGAGGACAGAGTCCCCTCTCAGGAGGACACACAAGTGGCAGGGAAGGAAACCCCAGACTGTCTGAATTTCAGTGCTAACACAGCAGCAACAAATGGCTGAGCCTTCAAGGGAGATTTACCAAGAAGTTTTGCTCTGGAGTGGCTGGAATTCTCCTCTTTCCACCTTCCCACTGCTGGGTGGTGCCTGTTGCAGTGGCAGGCATGTGTTTGTGCCAACGTTTGCCAGTGGGAAGGTCCCTTCCCCTTTCCACATCCAGCACCTTGTCCCTTCCCCTTTCCACATCCAGCACCTTGTCCCAGTGTTCCCTGCTCATTCCCTTACCCTTTCCACACCCAGCACCTTCTCCCAGTGCTCCCAGTTCATTCCTTTCTCCTTTCCACACTCAGCACCTTGTCCCTGTGTTCCCTGCTCATTCCCTTACCTTTTCCACACCCAGCACTTTCTCCCAGCACTTCCTGCTCATTCCCTTCCCCTTTCCATACCCAGCACCCTCTCCCAGTGCTCCCTTCTCATTCCCTTCCCCTTTCCACACCCAGCACCTTCTCCCAGTGCCATCTCCATCCCCATTTTCCAAGCACTGCTCTGCTCCCAGTTAAATCCCCAGCAGGGCCAAGACCTGCCAGCACGGAAAAAATCCGGGGAGAAGTTCAGCAAGATTTTCCTTTCTCCGTTTTTTTATTCCCACATCTTTATATTTTCAATAATTTTCTCTGTCTATGAGCCCAGACTATTTATAATCAGGGGAAGGTGCTCAGCCCACACTGCCAAGAGACACAACGTGGTTCAGGCCAAGGTTCAGAACTTGGGAATCATTTTTTTCCCCCCTGATTTTACTGGAAAATCGATCAATAAAAAACAACTGATGTAAGTCAAGCCCAACTGTTTCCCTTCTCATTTTCAGAGAACTGAAAAAAAAAAAAAAATAAAAGCTGAAAAAAACCCCCATCGTTTGGGGTCAGCCCCAAATATTTCTCTTGACCTCCTAATTAATTTTTTTTGGCTTTCATTTGGAAGTTATTAAAAATAAACAGGTCCCACCACGAGGGAAATTCCACTTTCAAATGACAAATGGAAGCTGAAAGGTTCTGCTTGGAAAGTGCTCGTGGTGTTTCTGATGTGAAACACAAGACAGGTTGAAAAGAAACATTTTGACATTTCCCTTCCATCATCCCCATACTTTTATTTTCTGTTGGAACCATCAACTCCACTCAACCCCATATTCTCAAATAACACACAGCCCTCACCCCTCTGCTTTTGATTGAATTTATTCTTTGTGAAATTACTCTAGAATTTGGTCCAAGCTGCTCAACTCCTTTTAATTTGTGCTTTCTTCCTTTGGGGTTTGCTGCTCATCCATCAGTGGTGAGGACAGCCAGGATTTGGGGGTTACAGCCCAAAATGGGAGGGAGAAGAGGAGAAAACACTTCCTTTCTTGATGGGAAAGGGGGAAAAAGAGAGGGGAAATGACATGAAAATCCTTTGCTGAGTGAAGTGATCACAGAAGGGCTGCAGAGCTCAGCCCATCACGGAATCATGGAATGATTTGGGTTGGAAAAGAACTCCAAGATCATCCAGTTCCATGGGCAGGGACACCTTCCACTAGCCCAGCTTGCTCCAACCTGGCCTTGGACACTTCCAGGGATGGGGCAGCCACAGCTCCTCTGGCCAACCTGGGCCCTCCCAGCCAGGAATTCCTTCCCAATGTCTAAACCCACCTTCTTTCAGCTTAAAAACCAGGGATTACTTCCAAGAGAAAGGGCAGCTCTCCTTAGGTAAAACCATAAGAAGATCAAGGAGATGTTATTTTGTGACACCCATCATCTGCCCCACGAGCACACAAGTGTTCCCTGCCCCAGCACAGTCATCTCCAAGGGATTTTAGGATGAGAAGAAGAGTTTTCCAGCAGCAGAGGACCTTTCCAACAGCACTGGGAATTCCAAGTGCATGTGGAAGTGCATCTTGGTTAGTCCTGACCTTGCAGCAGCCCCAGGTTTGCTCAGCTCTGCCTTTAAATGAGCTGGGATCAATTAAAAGCTCTGCTCGTTCAAAGAGCACATAAATCTTCAGGGGCTGCTTTTCCCTCCTGGATTGCCTTTGGAAGACTGAAAATAAAGCCAGTGCCAATTCTATATGTTTCATATCTCCGTGTTCCCAAGCTCAGACGACTCTGGAACTCTGAGGAAACAACCAGGACAGAGCAGAAATCTTGGAGGAGGAAAAAAAAATTCACCTCTTATCACCTCCGGAGGGAAAACATTCCTTCTGGTTTTCTTCCCATCTGAGACAAATGTGGGCTTTTGGGGGGGACAAACTGGGGGGTTCCAGCATCATTCCTGTTGAAATCCAGCTGTAAAGACACAAAGGAGCTTCTCAGTCTCAGTCATGTGAAATTATTTCATGACATCCTCTCCACATGACGTGGAGAGGATGAATCCCAAAAACTTCTATGGAGGGGCTGCAAATGGGCTTTAAGAGGTGGGGTGATGACATTCTCCTACCTGGAAGTGCTTCTTCCTTATGGGGAGCTCCTGATTGAAGGTGTTGGGCAGAGAAGATGAGGATTTTATGGCTGTTTTCTCTCCTGCCCTTCTTTTCAGGGCACATCCAGGCCCCTGCTTTCCCAGGCTGTCAATGTGGCACCTTGGAATGTGTCCCACGGGCACTTAAAGGGAATAAATCTGTGCCAGACCAACATTCTCATGGTAATCAAGTCACTGGGGACAGGGAAGACAAATGGTGGGGACACTGTGGGAGTGCCAGGGAGGGAATGACATTCCTGCCCCTTGCCAAGGTCAGATTTACAGGAGAGTGCCTGGAGCCTTCCCTGAATTAGCACTGCTGGATGCTCCAGAACTGAATTCCACTTGGGCCTGACAGTCCTAGAGGTCTTCTCCAACCTTAAAGATCCTGTGATTCTGCAATTTAAACCAACCAGGCAATCCCATCCTCCCACAAGAACTGTGCTGGACGGGGACCAAAACTTGACCTCACCACTGGGTGTTGGAACTGCAACCAGGGATTTCTTCCACCTTGTCTCCCTGATCCGTGGTTTCAGAGGCACCAGTGGCCACATGGGATGTTCATGAGGCAGAGGGTGACTCCTCTCCCTTGGTAGATCTGCTCTGTCTCCTGGAGCTGAGAACAAAATGTTGCTTCTCTTCTTAGATCTTCTCGTTTTGGTGTCCCTGTTTTTGAGAGCTGCTGGACTTACAGAATCATGGAATGGTTTGGGTTGGAAGGGACCTTCAAGATCATCCAGTTCCACCCCTTGCCATGGGAAGGGACACCTTCCACTAAGTCCAGGTTGCTCCAACCTGGCCTTGGACACTTCCAGGGATCCAGAGGCAGCCACAGCTTCTCTGCCCAACCCGGGACAGGGACTCCCCACCCTCACAGCCAGCAATTCCTTCCCAATATCCCATTTAAATCTCCCCTTTTCCAGTGGGAAACCATTCCCCGTGTCCTGTCCCTCCAAGCCTTGTCCCCAGTCCCTCTCCAGCTCTCCTGGAGCCCCTTCAGGCCCTGCCAGGGGCTCTCAGCTCTCCCTGGAGCCTTCTCTTCTCCAGGGGAACCCCCCCAGCTCTCCCAGCCTGGCTCCAGAGCAGAGCTGTCCCAGCCCCATATCCCAGGTTGTGACAATGACAGCAGCCCCAGTGTCCTGTTTTCAGTGGAACTCTGCTGTTAAGGACCCTTCCTGAGATCCCACCCCAGGCAGTCGAGGAAAATCACTTGATTTACATCAGCTGATAATCCAGGCTGGTGTCTAAAAGCAGAGGGAAGAGGCAAAGTTCCATAAAACCTGGAAAACCCATTAAACCCCCTCAAAAAAACACAATGGCTAATGAATCCTGAGCCTGTGCAACCCAGTGGGCAGCTTGACACCACATTTATCTTCCAAACCTTACCTCTGGTTCCCTTAAAACACATTATCAGCCCAGATTTATGTTTCTGCGGATCTGGAAACATAAACACTCCAATTAAATTAAAACCTTTATCAGTCAGACAATCCTGAGAATCGAAGGCCTGGGCTGAGCCTTTCCAGCTCCCATTGATGGCCCCAAAGATACACTGCTGGAAAAGCTCTGCAGGCTGGGAAAAAACCACCATCCTTTTCCTGCTTGCCACCTGATTGTGGGTGCCAGCAGCTTTTTGCTTTGCTGTTGTTGTGGTTTAAGTTTTGTTTTTTGTTTTTCTTTTTGTTTTTTTTTCCTCCATCCCCCAGCGTTGGGAACTCATTAGTCACAGGGGTGGGAGGTTAAACTGCTCTGTGTGCAAAGCCTGGTTTATTTTAGTTTGCAGGAGCTTCACAGCATTTCTGCCTAATGCTTTTGCTTTCTCTCGTGCCCTCTCCTCCTCCTTTCCATTATTCTTGTCAGTCTAACAACTAACAGGACTGATCTTGCTGCTTCCCGAGCCCTTCTCCCCCTCCCAGCTCTGCATTTACAGTGGGCTTTTATTGTGATGCTCTGAATAGCAAAGATTCAAAGGCACAAAGGACCACGAGGGATTTGCTTCCCGTGAGTCCCCGCCGAGGAACAGGTGTCTTTGTGTCCTTGAAACCTCCCCAGCACGGAGAAAACATGGCATCTTAAGCTGCTCTTCAAATTTATCCGTGTATTCCTCGTGCTCTGCCTCTTCCCAACTTCTTCTTGGTGCTCAGGATCACTGGATAAGGAGTGTGGAAGTTAAAGGAGGTGGCAGGTCCCACCAGCTGGGAATGTGACCAGGGATGGTGATTTAATACCAAAACATGTGGAATTTGCCCTGGATTTTTATATTTGTTCCTTGCTTCAGGAGCCTCTTAATGATACAGGTGTGACTTTCCTTCCTATTTATTCCATAATAATGGTGATTTGGATTCACAGCATTTGAGGTCTTTAAACTTAAAATCTCTGAGACTTTTAAAAGGGTGGACACATCTCCGTCCAAATTAGCTGCCCACCCTCCATTGCAGGGAGCAAAATGGGTCCTTCTAGGAATGATTTATTCCTCCCTAAGTGAATTTCTAACCTAAACCAGAGGGTTTGTATCCTGGTTTTCTTCATGGAATACAAAAGGATCCCAGGGCACTATGTCCAGTGGAGATTTCCAACTGCAGACCTGCCTGGAATCACCGACTGGTTTGGGGAGAAGGGACATTAAAGGTCATCCAGTCCCACCCCTGCCATGGACAGGGACACCTCCCACTATCCCAGGTTGCTCCAAGCCCCATCCAACCTGGCCTTGGACGCTTCCAGGGATGGGGCATTACCACCTACTTGCCCAGAGGAACCCAACTGTGGGTGAATTGGCTCCAAAAGGGACACATAGACAGGGAGTGTTTAATGTTAGGGAAGATTCCAGCAGAGCCAGAGTTTCTGGGATAGACTCGAGGTCAGACATGGCCTGGCAGCCTGGATTGTGGATTTCCAAACAGTGAGAATGGTCCTTTCTGGATAAAAGACCCTTTAAACTCAGAATCACAGAATCATTAAGGTTGGAAAAGGCCTCCAAGGTCATCGAGTCCAACCTCAGATCCTCCTGCCCAATGTCCTTGGGGAATCTGTTGCTCTCCAAGGGGAAAGTGGCAGCTGTGGGTAGGGAACCAGGAGGTTTCACAGGGATGTTGAGTGGGTTGGGCATGGATAGAAATATCAGGGCCAAAATAAGGATTTCTAGGGCACATTTGCTAATGGTTCCCTGGATTTGTTCACCTCCAGCTGCCAAAGGATCTCAGGAAGTTTCTGAGGGGACTCCTCCTTGAGTGGTGTGGTTTTGAACCTTTTGAACCCTGGGCCATGTTTAGCGCTTGTGGCAGGCTCGGGATTTGGTGACATTTAATATATGCTAAAAAAAAACCCCAAACACCCAAGGAATGGTGTCCATGTTTATCCCAACAGTAATGGAGTGTTGGTGGGAGATTCTGGTAACAGGAGGCAGGGAAGAGTTGACCCTGTGGATGGAGGGCAGGAAATACACCTGCCTCCCAAAAACGTCTGTCCTCTGGAGCAAAGCCTCAGGCCCTCTCAGGGAACACTTGGACCAGGATGCAATTCTGCTGGCCCTTATTTTGACCTTGGATAAACAGGATCGTCGGAGCTCCTGTGTTCCTTCCTCTGTGTCTCTATAAAAGCAGGTTGGAAAAATATTTTCACCAGAGAATCCCAGAACGGTTTGGGTTGGAAGGGACCTTCAAGATCACAGAATCACAGAATCACAGAATGGTTTGGGTTGGAAGGGACCTTAAACATCATCCAGTGCCAACCCCCTGCCATGGGCAGGGACACCTTCCACTATCCCAGGTTGCTCAGAGCTCCATCCAACCTACCTTGAACACTCCCAGGGATGGTGCATCCACAATTTCTCTGGGCAACATGTTCCAGTGTCTCACCACCCTCTCAGTGGAGAATTTCTTCCTATCATCTAATTAAACCTACTCTCTCTCAGTTGGAAGCCATTCCCCCCTGTCCTGTCATTCCCATGTAAAACGCACTCTTGTAAAATGTTTCTCTCCATCTCTCTTCCGGGTTCCAACCCCTTTCCATGGGCAGGGACACCTTCCACTAGCCCAGGTTGCTCCAAGCCCCATCCAGCCTGGTTTTGAATTCCAGGGATGGGGCATCAACAAATCCATGTTGTTGTCTGATGGGCACCAGCCAACATCCCCATCTCAGGGCACAAAAAGTCCTCGGAGTTGCTCGAGCCTTTGTTTTCCAGCAGGAATAACTATTTGGAATAAATTACCCCTGGTTGTCCACAGGCCATGGAAACTCCCCTTCGGAAAAATGTTCTTGAGGAGGCGAACTGGGGAGGGAGATGGATGGGAGAACAGTTAGAGGCCAACCACGCACTCCATCAAGCCTAAAGGAATGAGCTGTCACACGGATATATAGGGAGAGGGACACGGGTTAGTAAATTAAAGCCCTGACAGCTCTTGACTCCCATCCAAAGTGCTAATTGGAAAGACTTCAACTCCTGCTGTCCCCAGGGAGCGATCTCTCCATCACAGCCCTGCCCTCCCTGGGTCAGCACACGGAGACGGCGGCGTCCTCTGCTCGGGCTTTTCCTGGAAGAGCCTCGGGAAGGTGAGAACAGGAGAAAAGGATGGGGTTTTTTTGTTCCTCCGTGGCTTTTCTGAGCTCTGTCGTGCCTGAGTCGGGGACACAGAAAGGCTGGTCCTGGGCTGGTGGCAAGTCCTTGTCTTTTTCTGTCACCACCCACAGAATTGTGCCATTTAGGGCAGATTTGGGACCTCCTGGTGGTGGCAGCTGTGCCACTTTGGGCAGATTTGGGACCTTCAGGTGGTGGCAGCCATGTCACTTTGGGTAGATTGGGGACCTCCTGGTGGTGGCAGCTGTACCACTTTGGGTAGACTGGGGACCTCCTAGTGATGTCTGGTGGCAGCTGTGCCACTTTGGGCAGATTGGGACCTTCAGGTGGTGGCAGTCATGTCACTTTGGGTGGATTGGGGACCTCCTGGTAGTGGCTGGTGGCACCTGTGTCACTTAGAGCAGATTTTGGACCTTCAGGTGGTGGCAGCTGTGCCATTTTGAGCAGATTGAGGACCTTCAGGTCCCAAAGAAGATTTGGGACCCTCGGAGGCAGCTGTGCCACTTGGGGCAGATTTGGGAGGTCCCAAAGAAGATTTGGGACCCTCGGATGGTGGCTGGTGGCAGCTGTGCCACTTGGGGCAGATTTGGGACTTTTTGGTGCTGGCTGGTGGTATCTGTGGCACTTTGGGCAGATTTGGGACCTCCTGGTGGTGGCAGCTGTGCCATTTTGAGCAGATTGAGGACCTTTAGATCCCAAAGAAGATTTGGGACCCTCAGGTGGTGGCTGGTGATATCTGTGCCACTTCATTTTGGGTAGATTTGGGACCTCCTGGTGGTGGCAGCTGTGCCACTTAGAGAAGATTTGGGACCTTCAGGTGGTGACAGCTGTGCCACTTTGGGCACATTTGGGACCTTCAGGTGGTGGCTGGTGGCAGTTTCTCCCCTTTGGGAGAGGCTCATTCCTCATCACACCCCTGGAATAAACCCTGGGATTTCCCGCTCCTAATTAGAGCCGGAACTGATTCCACTCTGGGTGCTGAAGTAATTAATTAAGTACCAATTATGCAGATTGCCAGCAGCCTGTGGCACTGTGGAAACCCAGATTTGATGGCTCCAAATTACTCCTTTTAACCACGAAGGTGCTGCTCTTTCTTGATTAACTGGCAGCAAAAAAAACCTGATTAAAGGCAGGGAAAACTTGACTTCCAAACTTGACTTTCTTCATTGGATTCATCTCATTTTGGTTCATAAAATCATCTCGTTTCCCTCAGAGGGCGCTAAAATTTTCTGGCATATTTTGGGTACATTTCCCAACCGGTTTGGGTGGAGTTAATCTGAACTGAGCAACCTGGAGAGTTTATTACTATTATTATTACTATTTTATTATTAATTATTCTTATATTATTTATTTATTTATTTATTGTTTATTGTACTATTTTATTTATGTTATGTGATAATTTTATTTATTACATTTATATATTATGTAGTTATTATTTTATTTATTTTTTAATTATTTATTACTGTTATTATTGTTATTACCAGTTTATTACTATCACTAATTATTATTATTATTACATAATATAATAATAATAATAATAATAATAATAATAATAAACAACCTGGAGAGTTTATTACTGTTATTATTATCATTATAATTTTAATTATTTATTATTTATTATTTAATGTATTTTATTAGTTGTTTATTTTATTATTTTATTTATGTTACTGTTTTATTTATGTTATTATTTTATTTATGTGATGATTTTGTGCATTATTTTTATTTATAATTTAGGTATTATTTTATTATTTTATGTAGTATTTAGTATTTATTATTAATTTTATTATTTATTATTGTTCCTATTATTATTACTGGTTTATTACTACCACTAATTATTAGTATTATTAATATAATATAATATAATAATAATAATAATAAACAACCTGGAGACTTCATTACTCTTATTATTACTATCTTATTATTTATTATTATTTTGATATTTAATACCTTATTTATTTTATTATTTTATTTATGTGATAATTTTATGTATTTTTATTTATTATTTATTTATTATTTTATTACGTTCTTTATTCTTCTTGTTACTATTATTATTACAGTGTTATTACTATAACAAATAATTATTATGAATATTACTATAATGGAATATATTTAATAATAATAATAATAATAATAATAATAATAATAATAATAATAATAATAATAATAATAATAAACCAACCTGGAGAGTTTATTACTCTTATTATTACTATTTTATTATTTATTATTTTTTACCATTTATTATTTTATTTATGTTACCTTTATGTATTTTTATTTATTATTTAGCTATTATTTTACTATATTCTTCATTCTTTATTCTTGTCACAATTATCATTATTACTACTTTTATTACTATAACTAATAATTATTATTAATATTATTATGATAGGATATATCTAATAACAACAACAAAAATAATAATAATAGTAATAATAATAATAGTAATAATAATAATAGTAATAGTAATAATAATAATAATAATAATAATAATAATAATAATAATAATAAACAACCTGGAGAGTTTATTACTAAACCACACATTCCTGAACTCTCTTTAATAGAGAGAAGCTCCATCTTGGACTGTCTTCTATGGAAGAGAAATAAAAACTTGGCACTGTGCATTTTTATACAGAATCACAACAGGAATGCTCAGCTGGTGACCCCAGAGGGTGGTTGGGCACTGCCCAGGCTCCCCAGGGCAGTGGGCACAGCCCCAAGGCTGCCAGAGCTCCAGGAGGGTTTGGATGATCCTCTCAGGCTCATGGTGGGATTGTTGGGGTGTCTGTGCAGGGCCAGGAGTTGGACTCCTGGACTGGATGATCCTGGTGGGTCCCTCCCAACTCAGGATATTCCGTGATTCTCTGCGGACCAACCTCATCCTGGACCATCCCTGTCTTGTGCCAGTTCCCAACACAGCTTCCCAAGGACAGAAACATCTCAGGAAGGCAGCGTTGGCTGCCTCTGGATCCCTGAGCTCCTGCCGCGGTGTCACCCACCGCAGGGTTGAAGATGTGGACAAGCTGTTGCTCCCACGTGGCTCCAGGTGAAGAGCCTGGCTCAGGCCTTGGGAGCTGGGCATCCTTCCCAGCCCAGAGCTGCTCCAGAGGCAATGAGCTCAGGCACGAGGCACATTCCCACTCCTGGAACAGCCAGGCTGCTCCCGTGCCTGGGATTTCACCCAAGCCGACCCCTGACTGAGTGTTCACACTTGTCTTTTAATTACTGCTCCAATTAGCAGTGGTTTCTTGGCTTCCCTTTCCCGCAGCTTTGCAGGGAATAGAAACTCTGAAGCCTCTGCTGTGGGCTCAGTGTGGAGGAAGGGACGTGCCCTTAAATCCCAAGATGATGGAAAGGCAAGGAGAGGGAACGAGCTGGGCTGAGAACCAACAAAAGTGAACCTGATAGAAATGCTGAGGGAGCTGTTCATCACCCAGAGGGGGGGAGCTGAAGTGACTTGGAAAAGATGTATGGACTTTGGATGCAGCTGCTCCTGTGAATCTGGACACAGGGACATGAATAAAATCATGGAATCATAGAATAGTTTGGGTTGGAAGGGACTTTTAAAGCTCCAACCCCCTGCCCTGGACAGGGACACCTTCAACTAGACCAGGTTGCTCAGAGCCCCCTCCAGCCTGACCTGGAATGTTTCCCAACTCTCTGGACAACTTGTCCCAGTGTTTTACCGCCTCATTGTAAAAAATTTCTTAATAGTTAATCTAAATTAATCCTCTTTAATTTAAAACCATCCCCCTTGTTCTGCCAGTGTGCGGTGGAAAGCGCTGCCCATTGTTCCCACTTTCCAACCCCGTGGTGATGTAATGTCAGGATTTGTTCCCTCCCCTGGGAAAGGAGCTCACACCTCGTTATTTGTGAAGGTCTGATGGCCATGAAGGTCTCAGATGAGTAATTGCTGCTGCTGCTGCTGCTGCCACCACGCTCTCTGAGCATAAATAAAGCACAGAAGGAAAAGTAGTGGCCACACCAACTCTCTCTGCTCCAGTGGTGCCAAGTCCAGTTGTTTCACTGAGCAAAGGAAAACATGGAATAATCCCCTCCATCCTGAGCTTTATTGGAAGCTTCCTGCTTTTGTTTCAGACCTATGAAAGTCCTTGGGAACCCAAAAGCTCCCCTGTTCCTCCCACACACTCCTATCTCACGCCTGAGTAAGGGCTGCTGCCCCATCCATCCCATCCTATCCCATCCCATCCCATCCCATCCCATCCCATCCCATCCCATCCCATCCCATCCCATTCCATGACTGAGCTATGGAAACCAACCTGAGGTTGAACTGTGCAGCCAAGCAGTGCTAATGGAGTTGTGGGCTCTTCCCAACCTCTCTGAGGTGTCGTGGACTCTGGAGCACGACCCCAAACCACAGCAGACTGCAGACCAGGATGGTCCTTGGCTGCTTTTCCCTGTTTCCATGCTAAATGTCTTCCCAGGCTTCCTGTGCTCTGCCCATATCTTCTCTGCCATTGACTGGAGTTGCTCCTAGGTGGTCCTTGCCCCAAAATAATCCCATAACTGGGCCAACAGAGGCTTCTGCAGGAAAAAACTGCCTTGTGCAAGGGCTGTCTCCTAACACAGAAGGTCCAAAGCTGGGACGTGAATCATTGTCACCAAATCAGCCAAAAATGTCATTTGTGCCACAAAACATATACCAAGGACCTCGAAGTGGGCACTGCTGTAGGTGAGGCATCTTTCCACCCTCAGTGATTTATCAGATCCCACCAGCACCTTGGTTTTAGGGTTTAAGGGCTGTTTCTCCACCCAGCACAGCTCTTGGTCATGGGACCCTCAACTCTTCCCAGTGATGGATCTCACTCTGAGGCCCTATTGCCATGTTCTGGCTGTGCCCTGCAGCACACAAAGGGTTACTGTGCAGCCAAGCAGCTTGTGGTGGGGCAGGGACATACAAGGAAAGCATTAATCCCAAGGAAAAATGTGAGGAATGTCACCCTCTGCAAAATCAAGCCCTTGTTATCAGTTTGAAAGGACCATTCTGGGAAGGGCCGGGGGTTTTTCTCAGACCTCCATCAAATCCACACCACTGGCTTGAGGCCTGAGTGACCTCTCACCCCACAGACCTGGGACTTGTGTGGTCACTGGTCACCCTCTGAGGGCAGTGACAGGGACCTCACTGCCTGGTCACGTCCCCTGGGACCTTCCAGGGCTGCAGGAATTTGGAGACTCAAAAATCAAGGTCACAGCACTCCAGGTTTGGAAGCATCCCCACGGTGGGAGGACTGGTTCCTGCAGGGACTGGAGAGACTGGGTGAGGGTCTGAAGGACAGAGGAGAGAGACCATTGTCTCCACACCTGAGAGAAGGGATGACACAACAGTGGGGAAGAGCTTGGACAGGTTGTGGGAAGGAACAGAGTCCCCAAGGGTCAGAAGGAGGGTTAGACCAGCACTGCTGTTCTGAGGCAGCTCCCAAGCTTTCTTCCTCTGAGATGACAGGGTTCGATGTTCTCCTTTCCTTCAGTTTGTGGTTAGATGGGAGCATCCCCACAGTACAAGTAGCTTCTCATGGTCCTCTCCAAGAAGAATATCCTTGAGAAACTTCCAGGCACGTAGAGGGACTTCAAAAGGTTGGAGAACCACGGAATGGTTTGGGTTGGAAGGGACCTTTAAAGACCATCTAGTCCAATCACCTGCAGTGAACAGGGACACCTTCCACTAGCCCAGGTTGTTCTAAGGCTCATCCAACCTGACCTTGGACAATTCCAGGGATCCAGGGGCATCCACTTGCTATCAGCAGGAATAGAAACTACAAGTAGAAATGGACACTGCAGTTTCCAGTACATTCCACTTGTAGTTTCCAGTCAGTTCTACACCTCCCTCCCACAAGTCCACCCACAACCTCAGATCTTTTCCTCCTCAATGTTCCAGTTCCACCCCACAAAGCCCTCTCAGTTGGGCTCCTGTTCTGGTGATAACTTCAAGTGTCCCTGAAGAAGGTTAGGGATGGACATCCAGGCTCTCCTGGTCCTTTCCAGTAGCTGAAAGGCAAAAATCCACCCCCTGTCTGGGAATTCTGATCCTCACTAATTCCGGCTGAGCACTGAGATGGGATTTGGAATGTGATGAGCTTTAAGGTCCCTCCCAACCCAAACCATTCCAGGATTCTGTGCAGGGCTGTGGCTCCTGCCCTCCGTTCACCATCAGATGGCAAAAGGAGCTTCTTCCTCTCTGAGCTTTAAACCACAACTCTGAGGTCCCTTCACACCCAGAGAGCACTTGGAGAAGTGTTTCAGTTGCTGGTGGAAAGGTTTTTTTTCCTGGAGGGGAGTTTCAGCCAGTTCCATAATTTCTATAAAACAGGGGTTATGTCCCTGAGGATGAAGGTGGTACAGGAGCCCAATTGTGTCCTCCAGCTTCTCTGAGGCAAAACGAGTCCCAGCTTTAGGAGCTGAGACACAATCTTGGAATCATGGAATGGTTTGAGTTGGAAGGAACCTTAAAACCATCTCATTCCAATCCCCTGCCCTGGGCAGGGACACCTTCCACTAGCCCAGGTTGCTCCAACCTGGCCTTGAACACTTCCAGGGATGGAACATCCTCTTCCATGCCTGTTGTCCAAGGTTCTGGGGTCTTTTTTTTTTCCACTGTAGACTCAGGTGAAGCCAACAATTCTTTTTTAACAGCAGGGCCTTTTCCAGCCAGACACAAAAGGGCAGAAATGCAGCACTGTGTTTTTCCATGGACCTTTAATCACAGCCCCAGGCTGATTGTCTGATGATTTATGGACTTCTTTTCACATATGGGAGATAAGAGATGACTATTCCCAGGACAGGTCCCTTGGAATAACTCCCCCATTCCCAATACACATGTGAAAGTGGCAGCAAGGAAAGAACCTCCAAGGGCTGGAAAAGGCTGAGACACCAATAATGTCCATCCTTGGAGGTTTTCAAGAC
Source organism: Pipra filicauda (assembly GCF_003945595.2). NCBI lineage: Eukaryota > Metazoa > Chordata > Aves > Passeriformes > Pipridae > Pipra > Pipra filicauda. The sequence goes on along the minus strand of NW_024104797.1, from coordinate 138,979 downwards.
CAGCCTGGACAAAGCCCTGATTAACTTAGAATGATCCTGTAGTTGGATCAGGATTTGGGCAGGAAGTCGGACTGGAAAAGTCATTTCCTTTAAATGAAAAACCCTTTGGGTTTTGAATACAAAAACCTCTCCAATGCTTCTCTAATCCAAGCCACAATTCCACCTGGAGGAACCTTTCCTTGCTTCCTTTGCTCAGCTGGATCCTGTTGAGCCAAAACATGAAATCTTTGAAGATTTATTGTCTTCTAGGCTGAAGGAGATGAGGATGAATTTTCCAGAATATTATTTTGGTGGGAGAAGCCGATTTGGGTTGATTTCCTCTTCCACTAAAAACCAGTACAGCTGGAAGCCAGCAAAAAAGTGGGAATGGGGTCCCCAAAGCCGGAAATTTGTGGATTAATATAATTACAGATTTGTTTTTCAGAGGAAATTTTACACCTTTACTCCTTTATAAAGGGAGGTTTCCACAATAAAACATGAAGTGCAAAGTCAAAGGAGCAAAGGATCATCTCTGATTTATCCAAGTGGGAATGGGTTTGGAGCATTGCAAACCTGGCCAGGGTGGGTTTTTTTTATGTTTCTTGTGTGGTGTTGCAAACATTTTGATATTTATTCTGTGTGGGTTGCTCATGATATCGGGCCACTTTAGGGAAATTACCCTGTGAAAAAAAAAAAGAAAAATCGACTGTGTGCATTTTCAAATCGTGAGGCTTCAAAACCGCCCCGATTTTCCCTGCTCGGTGACCCCAGGTGGCCAAAAGCAGCTTTTACATCTCATTGGGATTCAGGGCAGAGAAAAACGGATGAGAAAATTGATTTTAACAGAATTTCAGCGGAGGATAATCCAAACAAGCCTCGTCATTTTGCTCTGCCACTCATGGCTGGGTGGGCTAATTCCTCAGGGAAGTGTCAGTTCTCAGGGCTTGAGTCCCAGCTTTGCTTTAGGAGCTTCTCTTTTCACCTCCACATGGGATATCAGACATTTCCCGCTGTTCCCTGAGCTAAATCTCACCACCTTCAAGACAATTTTGTATCTTCTTCAAGATATTTTCTGAGGATTGATTTTCTTGATTCGATGCAAGAGAAGAACAAATGTCAAAACCAGGAATGGTTTTTTGACGTGGGGAATTTTTCAGAAGGTGAAACTTCCCAGTTTTGAATCCTCAATAATTAACTTTTCCTTATGGCTCCTCCCCACATCTGATCTAGTCACCCCTTTGCTTCTCTGGGAAGAGCTGATGAGGCCACAGCCCAATAAATCCCACCTTAAAACCTCTTCTATTTGAAGGAAATTGCATATTCCAAGTCCAGTTGGGTTCTTCAATCCCAGGGTAGCACAAACCCAATACCAGGACACAGTTTGTTCCTTAAAACTGGACTAAAGCAATTATTATTTAAATATTTCAGGACTGATCCTTGTTGCCAAGCTCCAGTGCCAGGGAGTGTCAGAGGTACCTCCCCTGCCAGGAGAGGGAATTTGATGGATCATGATCTTGGTGATTCCTCAAACAAATCAAACCCAAGCTGCTCCCAGAGGCTCTTCCCAACTTTAGTCCCAACTGGAAGGATCCTGAAGCACAACAACGAGTCAGGTGAGCAAGGACTTCCCTTCCTGCTCCCCGCTGGAAGAGGGAGAGGCACCACCTCAGACTCCTCCATGGACAGTCCCCTTGAGATGTGTCCCTCTCAGCTGCAGCAGCTCATGGACAATCCTCTGTGGAATCATGGAATGGTTTGGGTTGGAAGGGACATTGAAGACCATCTGATTCCAAACACCTCGTTCCAACCTTCCACTAGCCCAGGTTGTTCCAAGCCCTGTCCAACCTGGCCTTGGACACTTCCAGGGATCCAGGGGCAGCCACAGCTTCTCTGTGCCAGGGCCTCACCACCCTCCCAGCCAGGAATTCTTTTCCAATATCCCATCTAGCCCTGTGCTTTGTCCATATGAAGCCATTCCCCCTTGTCCTGTCCCTCCATGCCTTCTCCCCAGTCCCTCTCCAGCTCTCCTGGAGCCCCTTCAGGCCCTGCCAGGGGCTCTCAGCTCTCCCTGGAGCCTTCTCTTGTCCAGGGGAACCCCCCCAGCTCTCCCAGCCTGGCTCCAGAGCAGAGGGGCTCCAGCCCCGGCAGCATCTCCAGGGCCTCCTCTGGACTCTCTGCAGCAGCTCCACGTCCTCGTGCTGTTGTTCCCAGGGCTGGATGTGGCCAGGGCTGATTTACTCTGCCTTGGAAGAAAAGTCTGGGACAACCCCACACTGAGGCAAAAATGAAACCTCCCTCTGCCAGGCCAGGATGGATCCCATGAAGCTCCCACCCTAATCATGACCTCCACCAGGTTGGGCTGAGGACAGGATATTTCTAAACCTCCAAAGAGGACTTGTTTGGAGTCTTCATTTGAACCTGTCCCTGTCCTTGGGCTCAGTAAGGAGGGGAAGGCACAGATCTTGTGTGTGTTTTACACTGCTGGTCACATCCCCAGCCCGAAATCCGGGATTGTTCCAAGAACACTGTGGGAATTTAGCACCCTGGAGAAATTCATATAAACCTGGCTGCAATTCAATAAGATTTGGGCTCCTTTGGCTCCCTTTGAAGGTTTCAGCTTTAACAAATTAATAACAACGGGGAGACAAACAGCATTTTAAAGCACAGGGTGTCTCATCCTCAGCAGAGGTCACAGGGTGTCTGTCCCTGCAGCAGCTCAGGATCTGACCCAGAGATAATTTGCTTTGTTTGGGGGGGGGGGGAGGAAAAATCCCTTCCCCAGCATTTCAAACAGGAGCCCATCGGGCTTTAAATCCAGCCAATTACCTGCAGCACAAGTGTCCTTCAACCACACAGGAACACCAGAAAAAATGCAGGCAAAAGCTCCCCGAGTCCAAAATGAATTTAAATAAGCCAAGAGCGGAGCAGCAGCCTCATTATTCTCTCTCCTGTGTGTGTTGCCTCTTATTCCTGCCGTGGCTTTTGCCACTTCCCAACAGCTGCTCCTGTCGGGGGATGAACGTCCCCTTTCCCAGCTGGGCTGGAGGATGGGAATTTGGACACCCAACCTGCCTGTTCTGACCAACATGCTGTGCCCTAATTGCAATCTGCCATCCTGGAGAAGCAGGCAGATTTGTTTAAATAAAACCAGCCCTGGAAGCACCTGCCCCCAGATGGAAATGGTTCTGGCTCCAGAGCTGCTGTGAAAGGTGCAATTTGTGCCCGTGACTGAGTTTTATTAAAAGCTCCCCCAGACTCCCTCGTATCATGATCAGAGCAGGCCCTTTTCCTCCAGGCACATCAGTGTTGCTGCAGGGCTGGAAAAAGCAGCAGTTTTGGGGGAAGTAGACCAGTTTTGGGGGGTAAATTACATGTACCAGAGAGTTAAAAGAGTGCTCAGAGGGTGTAAGTTTGGGATAGTTCTTACTCAGATTAGTCGCTTCACAGCTGCTTGGCTGACCAGGTTTTAATCCAGATTCAGGGCCTGAATTCCCACCATTTTTGTGGATTCATCCCAGTAGGATTTGTCCCCACATCACTGGAATCCTAGAATCTTTAAGGCTGGAAGAGACCTCGAAGATCATCAAGTCCAAACATCAACCAGCACCAGCACTGTGTTCATCACTAAACCATGTCCTCGAATACGTATCCACCACATTTTTTGCCCACTTCCAGGGATGGTGACTCCCTGGGCAGTGGATTCCAGTGCTTGACAAGCCTTTCTGTGACCAAATTTTTCCTAATATCCAACCTACACCTCCCCTGGTGCAACCTGAGGCTGTTTTCTCTCATCCTGTCACTCGTTACCTGGGAGAAGTTCCTTTACTGTGCCCCTACCCTGGAGATGCAAGAAAAAAACCCAATTCTCCACTATTTCTTTTGAGGGAATATTAATCACCTCCAACCTTCCTTGGAAATGGCCTCAAGTTGTGCCAGGGGAGGTTTAGGTTGGATATGAGGGAAAATACCTTCACCCAAGGGATTGCCAAGCACTGGAACAATCTGCTCGAGGAAGTGATGGAATCACCATCCCTGGAAGTGTTCAAAAAACATGTGAATGTGGTGTTTAAAGATGTAGTTTAATGGTGGACTTGGGTTCTGGTTGGACTTGATGATCTTAGAGGGCTTTTTCAACCTTGATGATTCTATAATTCCCCTGTCCTGGCTGATCCCTACCATCCTCAAATGCCATGTGATCCCATGTTTGATCTCTGCCTCACACATCTTCTCATCCTCTCCCTCTATCCTGCCTTCCTTCTTTTCCTTTCTCACCTTTTGTGGTGTTTTCTCTCTTCTCCCCTTCATTTCCCCCCTCATTTTCCATTCCACGTCTCGTTTTGCCTCCTAAAGCTTCTGTCAAAAAACGGTGACTACTCAGGTTAACTACGAAATAAAGCTCTTGAAAAAAACCCTGAATTGTGTCTCAGGGAGAGCAAAGAAGAAACTTCTGAGTGTTTTAATTTACCCTTGATCCAAAAAAAATAAAAAAAGCCAACAGATGCAACAGCTGGTGTTTTCTTCATCAGGAGAGACGGGACCTGGAGGGATTCAAGGTCTGATCCTGCACTGGATAGGAAGTGGGGTTATGTCACACAGGCTCAAAGACACACAGCAGCTTTCCCCTCTCTGCTTTTACCTGTGGAATCTTATCCAGGTGCAAAAAGCCACGGAGAGGAAAAGGAATGGGATGCTGAGGCAATCAGACAGGAAAGCAGAATTAGGGTTCCTGCAAGATCTTCCCCCTGCCAGAAGATGTGCCCACGTGGGGAATTTGCTACATCTGCCTGGGTTTAATGTGATCCTTGACCTCTTGTTTTCTTTTCCCATCTCTTCCCAGGAAGCACTGAGTGACACATGTCACCTACTGGCCCAGATGGGAAGTTTTCCCCAGGAGGATCCTCACCGGGAGCAGCGGGAGGTGAGGATTTGACGCCGGGTGAGGCGACATCTCTGGTCCCTGACATTTGGGACGTGGCAGGATTTAATTTTTGGGACATGGCAGACTTTAATAATGCCAGTGCCCACCTCCAGCAATAATCCTGGAGGAGCTGTGATTCTGAGTGTCACAGAGGGAGAGGAAGGTGATTAAAAGGCCCCGTGACAGATAATGAGAAGGACGGAACCGCGTGTGCTCAAAGGCCTGGTGGTCTCCAGGTCCTTCTCTCCAACACGTTCCCCCTGTGCCTCTGCAAACACATCCCCCACACCTCCCTCTCAGCCTGGGACCAGGAATGACCTTCTGCAGAAGCACAGAAGGACTTGGACACCCTCAGCTCCCACTGCTGAAAGCATCAATTAGCGCTAATTGGGCCGTACCGGGGGGGAGGGCAGAGACTGGGGGAGGGAGGACTGGAAAGATGAGCAGGTTTCTTTCTTCTTCTGCTTGAAAATGCAGGAATCTGTGTGATGGGTGTATTTCCAGGAGTTCCAGCTGAGCATTTTCTCCATAAATAAACACCAAACCCTCCCAGTAAGCCACTGGGTGAAGTGCCTGTGGGCAGAGGAGAAGAGGAGTAGGTTTGACGCCTCGCACCAAAAAACCCTTTGGAGTGCCCAAAATAAGGGAGAACCTCCTAGATTAGATATCACACACCTTTATTTAGCCCACAGACCCACAGGACTGGATTTTACCCCTCCAGCATTCCCAATTTTTCTCCCTCTGCCTCGTGCTTGTGTCATTTCTCTTCGGCCAGTGAAGGACATCCGAGATTTGAGTGAAAATGTCTCGTTTTGTGTGTTCTCTGTGTTATTTTTGTGGCCATCAAGCACTGTGACCTCTAGAGCTTCTGCATTTTTCTCTGATCACCTCTGAAAGCTCCCCAGGTTTATGTGCTGGAAATGGGAAGTGCTTTGTTCTTTCCACCCCCGTGCCCGGGATCCAGATGGCCCCATGTGACGGTCTGTAAAGTTTAAGGGCGTTCAGGGAGATAACAAGAATTTCCCTGCTGTTGCATTCCAAACTCTTCCAGTAGGTAACCTTCACACAGCCCCTGGTGATGCCTTCAAACATCAAATTTCAAAGGTTCTAATATTTATTCAAGGAATAAACTCAGTATTCTCCGGGAATGTCCGCAAGGGGCAGCTCCAAAGGTGGGATATTCGTCTTTTCCGGGGTGTAAACAAGATGTTTCCAAACTGAATTTCGTTCCCTGGTGGTTGAATCTTAGTAGGAAAGGGAGGAATGATGGGGATACTGACCCAGAAATGGTTGAGAGGTAAAACTCCCAGTTTTCAATCCATCTAGGACAGCAAAGACAAATCGTGGAGCTGCCTGGAAAAGCAGGGTGGTCGTTGATAAAAGGGCAATGAGGGGATTCTCAGCTACTGGGAAGAGACAGAGCACAAATCAACCACCCAACGTTGTGCTACGGGGGAGACTAAGAAAAAAAATCCACCAACAAATTTTTTAACCTGGAAATCGCAGGATTTATGAAGCCACGGGGGGTAAATGATGTGTCCTTTCCTAAAGAGAAAATAAGGATCTGACACTGAGGGAAGAAACTCACTTTTCACTTTAGCTTTGGCCAGCTTGGGTGATTTAAAAGATGCTTCATGCTTTTTCAACCCTTGTGGGAAGAATTACAGCGTCAGGGATCCAGGAAGAGCCCAGCCAAGCTTGGGAATTTGTAAGGATCCTGTGAGTGGCACCCCCTTCCAGAGCTGAAGGCAAAAAAGAAAAAAAAAAAAAAAAAAGAAATCCAAAAGCAAGAATAAAAATGTAAAATGTCAAGGAGACAAAATGCAGCCACTAAAAAAAAAAAAGAAGGATGATCCTGGCAGTCGAAACTGCGACTGATAGAACGAGCAGCGAGGAAAATAAATTCCTACACAGAGGATAAAGGAAGGGAAAACAGCTCAAACCCACGAGCATATGCCCGAGTGTGTGAAGAGTAAATCTCAGAGCAGAGAAATGTGTGGCCTATTTTTAGCTGGGACTATTAGTGGCTAAAGAGTTTCTGTTTGGATTTTGTTAAAACCCTTTGCAACCCTTCCCAAGGAATGGATTGAAATCCACGCTGCTCAGCCAGGCTGAGGGAAGGAAACTGGGGTGGGAAGTGGATTAACCAGCAATGGAGCCTTGCAGAGGTAGGGAACTGCTCCGGGGGACTAAGGGGGGTGGAAATAGGAATTTTTGTGTGGAAATGAAGCAAAGACAAGCCACTGGATTTCAGTGAAAGAGCAGGTTCTCATGGGAGGTCTCTCAGGTGGCTGGAAAAAGATGGGAGTCCAGTTTAATTGGATAAGTACTACAAAAATTCCTTGAGATGCCATTTCTTTTCCAACATTCAAGTCAAGTCTTGCTTTCCCTCAGCACAACTCTCAGTTCCCCACCATGTTTTCAGCTTTGCTTCTTCAGTGCAGTCACTTTTGGGTGGTTTTCCTCAAGCAAATCCCACGAGGCAGCAATTTCTTTGGAGCAGGGATCCTCCAGCTGCTTCCCAGTCCGACCACAAGGTTGCAGAGTGGGATGTTACGAATTTTTAGGTGTTTCCTCCAAAATGGGCTGTAGATGAGCTTTGAGAAGACGTTTCTGTCCAAGCCCATCAGCTGGTGGAGTCCAGGATGTGACTCATCCCACCATTATCCCCACTGAGTTCCCCATAAACAATTCCATGGTGAGTTTGCAAACCCAGGGAACATGGAGATACCTGCACCTTTTGGCTGCTTTGTTTTGTGGTGTCTCACCCTCTGAGTTGGGTTGGGTGATGCCATCAGGTCTCCCAAAAGTCCTGTGTCCTGCCAGGAGGTGTCTCAGACACCCCAGGGCTTCTCAACCAGCACCAGACACCTTCCCATGGGCATCTCAACCCAAAGCTGAGCATTTCTCTGTAGGGGCCTTGGTGTCCTTCAAGTTCTAAAAGCTTCTGGACACTTTATATGGAATCATGGAATCATTAGGGTTGGAAAAATACTCCAAGATCATCAAGTCCAACCTTCAAGCAAATCCCACCATGTCCACTAAACCATGTGATGAAGTGTTGTATCTACTCACTTTTTGAACCCTTCCAGGGCTGGTGACTCCTCCACTTCCCTGGGGAGACTGTTCCAAAGCCTGACCACTCTTTCAGTGAGGAAATTTTCCCAATATCCAACCTAAACCTCTCTTGGCACAACTTGAGGCTGTTCCCCCTCATCCTGTCACCTGTTACCTGGGAAAAGAGGCCAATCCCCACCTTGAACCTGGTTTTTACCTCAAGTCGGTCCTGGATTCCTTCAGGATTTTTTTCCTGGAGCAGCTGAGGGGACACAGCACTTCCCAGCAGCTCTCCCTGTCACTCCAGCAGGAATCCAGGATGGAATTGCCACGGGGAGATTAAAAGCAGAGGCTCGGAGTCGGAGCCATTTTCGAAATGTGTGTGCTCAAGTAAAGGGCTTTTTAATGTTTTAATAACAAATATTACAAGATATTTTTCTCCATGCCCAGTGCCTGCTGAGCCATCCTGCTGAGCTGGTATTTATGGCACTGTAAAGCACGAGGAAGGCACCAGCACCAGGAATACTAATGGCCTGCAGTTTATTACACCAAGGCTGAGTGCTTCATTTTAATTGCATGGAAACATTTAATTTGTCAGATGAGGTGTCGTGGAGTTTTCCTCAGGCACCAGTAACTCATATCCACACTGGGACAAGCAAACAATCTAAGGGAGGCTTTCAGATTACGTGGGGTTTATTGTATTTTTATTTTATTTTACTTTATTTTATTTTACTATTTTATTTTATTTTACTTTATTTTATTTTACTTTATTTTATTTTATTTTATTTTACTTTTTTATTTTATTTTATGTTATTATTTTATTTTATTTTATTTTATTATATTCTTTATTTACTTTATTTTATTATTTTATTTTATTTCATTTTATTTTATTTTACTTTATTTTACTTTATTTTACTTTATTTTATTTTAATTTATTTTATTTTAATTTTGTTTTATTTTTTACCTATTTGGGGGTTGTGGGTGGTCACATTCTTGGGCTTCATAGGGTAAAAATATTTTGGATTCATTTTTGTAAGGTTTGATTGATGGAATTGAGTTTTTTTCCAGGACAAAGCGTCTCATCTGTCCCCATCTCACAGTATGGATGAGGGTGTTCCCTACCTGCTCTTGGTGGCTGAATCTTCTGATGAGACCAGCCAGGTCTTTGTACAGGGATGGAGACATATTTTTGGGAAGGAATGGTGGGAATTCAGAGCAAACCTTGTCAAAGGCACTCTCAGGCCTCTCCTCAGCAGCCCTTTCCATCTTTTTTCTGGTCATTTATTCCAGCAACATTTAAGGAGTAAAAGGGAGAGGAAACCCAATCAAACAGTGATGGGTTTCATGGAATTGTAGAATCATGGAATGGTTTGAGATGGAAGGGACCTTAAAGACCACCCAGTCCCACCCCCTGCCATGGGCAGGGACACCTTCCACCAGCCCAGGTTGCTGCAACCTGGCCTTGGACACTTCCAGGGATCCAGGGGCAGCCACAGCTTCTCTGGGTAATCTGTGCCACGCCCTCTCCACCCTCCCAGCCAACAATTCCTTCCCAATATCCCATCTACCCCTGCCCTCTGGCAGTGGGAAGCCATTCCCTCTTGTCCAGAATCCCTCTCTGCCTTTCTTAAAGGTCCTCTTCAGGTGCTGAAAGGCTGCAATAAGGTCACCCCTGGGCCTTCTCTTCTGCAGGCTGGAATGGTTTGGGTTGGAAGGGACCTTTAAGACCATCCACACCCACCCCTGCCATGGGCAGGGACACCTTCCACTAGCCCAGGTTGCTCCAAGCCCTGTCCAACCTGGCCTTGGACACTTCCAGGGATGGGAACTTCTCTGGGCAGCAGAGAAGCTGTGACATCAAGTGACATCAAGGCACAGAGTTCAGAATTCATGCTCTCAAGTGACGTCAAACCTGAACCTGGCAGAAAAACAGAAATTTTTGGAAACAAACCCACCTAAGAAAAAGGTTTAAAAAAAAAAAACGGAAGGTTGTTTTTTTTTTCCAAAGCCCCCCGGTTGGGGGTTGTCCACGTGGAAAAGGGAATGAGAAGCGAAAGATGAAAATCAAGGTCATTTGGAACAAGCTGAGTATCTCAAAATGATGAGAACAGCTCCTTTTTCACCTGTGCTCAAACAGTGATGATAAACAGGGAATAAATGCCTGAATCAGCAACATTTCATTTCCCTCTGCTCTTGGGGAACCTGGACCTCACACCGGAGTTTTTTCCCCACATGCCAATTTAACACGTTTGGACAGTGAAGTCAAAAAACTTTCATTTAGGAAATGAAAGGGGATTTTTTTTATGCACTGAATTTGTTTTAACTGCACAGAGAAGTAAAACTGCAAGAGCTTTGTGAGCTGAGTGGTAAATACCTTATCACTGCGGGTTTTAGAGGGAGAGAGGACTCATCCCAAAAGATGTACTGAGGCTCAGCTCTGACTTTATGGGCTCAGCCTGTCATGTCTGTGCTGTGGAAGAATAATTCTCCCAGCAGGAATTACCAGGGAAGAGGAATATTATGCAGAAGAGGAGACTCTCTGCTGTCCTTAATATCCACATTATCCCCTTGGAGGCAGCGCAGGAGATGCCTTGGAAATGAGTAAACAGAGAGAAACACACACCACGGGAAGTTAATGACAAATGTCCTGGCCAATCCCACAATTTCCAGTCACTTTAAGCTTCTGGAAAGCCAGGGTTGTGAGGGTGGGGTGGATGATATCTGGATGTGCATCCAGGCCAGGAATCCCTCATTGGATCAATGGGTCAGATTCCTCTTAACTCCTGCTGATCATCACTGGTATCGACAGTCAGATGAATTTATCACATAATGAGGGTTGTCTCTTGTTCCAGAGGAGACAGCAGGATGATCAGGGGGATGGAGCAGCTCTGCTGGGAGGAAAGACTGGGAGAACCGGGATTTTTCAGCCTGGAAAAGAGAAGCTTTGGGCTGAAATAACAACAGCCTCCCAGGACCTGAAGGGAGTCAGAAAGAGAGTAGGGTAAGATTGAATTTTGGGAAGAAATTCTTGGCTGTGAGGGTGGGGAAGCCCTGGCACAGGTTGCCCAGAGAAACTGTGGCTGCTCCTGGATCCCTGGAAGTGTCCAAGGCCAGGCTGGTCTTTAAGGTCCCTTCCAGCCCAAACCATTCCAGGATTCTGGAGCCCCTCTGCTCTGGAGCCAGGCTGGGAGAGTTGAAGGTGTTCAGCTGGAGAAGAGAAGGTTCCAGGGAGAGCTGAGAGCCCCTGACAGGGCCTAAAGGGGCTCCAGGAGAGCTGGAGAGGGACTGGGGACAAGGGAGGGAGGGACAGGCCAAGGGGGAATGGCTTCCCAGTGCCAGAGGGTAGGGATAAGTGGGATATTGGAAGGAATTGTTGACTGTGAGGGTGGGGAGGCCCCAGTACAGCTTGAGCAGAGAAGCTGTGGCTGCCCCTGGATCCCTGGAAGTGTCCAAGGCCAGGTTGGAGCAAGTTGGGCTAGTGGAAGGTGTCCCTGCCCAGGACAGTGGGGTGAGACAAGATGATCTTTAATGTCTCTTCCAATCCAAACCATTCCATGATCCTGTGATGACTTGCACATCCCAAGAAAACCACGAGGTCGGTGGTGCAAAAGCAGGAGACTGCAAGACAAATTCTCCCCCTGTTGTTGTATCCCCACAAAAGAAGGAAGTCAAAAGTGGGAGAAGGGGGGGTTTGATCTCCCAAGGAGGGATTTTTGCACCTCTTCTCTCGAGTGCCACAGCAAGAGCTCAGAAGGGCTTCTCCATCAGCATTTGCTGGAGGTTTTAAAACAAACCTCTTCAGAAGTGTCAGTGGCTCTTTTTTGGAGCAAGTGGTTTTTGGGAACACTCCTGGTGAATGGAGCAGAGCTGCAGGAATTGGCTGCCCCCAGCCAGGAAGGGTGGCAGGGATGGGGGTTTTGATTGGATTTATGAGGCTATAAATGTATGGAAATGGCTCTTAGACTTCAGTCTCCCATTCCCACACAGTTCCTAGGAACTTACATTCAAATTTTGAAATTGCCCCTGAAACCTGATTTTTTTCAATTTCTCATCCAACCAGCAGCACAACCTTTGTGGTGTCCCCTCTTTGAATTAACAGCTCAGGACTTTGCCACGTTGGTTCTGGGCTGGCAGAGGCACAGAACACCCCACAGACAGGAAGGATTTCACTGGGATTGTCAAAGCCCTCCTTGCCAGGGAAGGGAAGGCTCAGCTCAGATGTGGAGTTGGCAGCCCAGAGGCATTAAATGATGTGATTAAAATCAGCTGGAGGTGCATTGTCCCACTTAACTCTCCTGGAGGCCACAATTCCTGAACTTCAGAGCTCTCGCTGCTCCCAGACATTGTCCTGCTCCCAAACTCCTGGAGGTAACAGAGAGAACAAGAATATCCACAAGGACATCAGTGAATAATTATGAATAATCAGCAACCCTGGGAAAATCACAGGTCACTGGCAAAGGATTCTGGAGCAGAAAGACACACACAAAAAAGGTGGAATTAACTCTTTCCAGATGTCTATCAACCACGCCTTCAGTTTTGTTAAAATGAACACAAGGAAATTATCTTTTCAGATGATGAAAATTATTTCTTCAGCAGAGAAAAATCTCAGTAGCCAAGAATTTTTAATTTCTACAAATTTCTACCCTTGTAGACAGTTGTGACTCTGAGAAATCATCACACCCAGCTGAAACAAAATCATTCACTGCTGCCAGAGAAATGTGGTTTTATATCTCCTCCCCACACTTGTTCACATCCACGTGTTCCCTCTGCTCCGACTGAGGTGCTCATGGACTCTCTCTGATCTCATTTGGCTCCTCAACATGGCAGAAAATTAGCAATTTTTTGATCTCAGCAGACTGGAGAGCTTATTTGGCTTTCAGATGTGACATTTCTCTTGCTGAATAAAAGGCTGCTGTGGAGCAAACGCTGTGTCTCAACAGCGTTGGTGTCCCAGGTTGAGTTTTGGCCAGCTCAGGATATCGACCTGTGGGAATTGCCTGGGGAGAGTTCAGTGCCAGAATCCAGGAAGAAATTCTTCCCTGTGAGGGTGGTGAGACACTGGAATAGGTTTCCCAGGAAAGCTGTGGCTGCCCCTGAATCCCTGGGAATGTTCAAGTCAGGCTGGATGAGACTTGGAGCAACCGGGGCTAGTGGAAGGTGTCCCTGCCCATGGCAAGAGGTGGGACTTGATGATTTTTAAGGTCCCTTCCAACCCAAACCATTCCATGATTCCATTAAATACTCTGCTCATGCTCTTACACTTTTTCGATAACTAAAGCTTGGTAGAAATGCTTGGGAATAAAAGGCAAACATGGAACCCTTGACATAGAGGGGTTTTTTCCTGAATTTCCTGCTGACTCTTCCTACAGACCTGAATTGGCCATTCATGGAAGGAGAAAGTGCCTTGGGCTTCCTCAGGGGGAAAAGGAGCCCAAAGCTGTGGATTTATTAACTACAAATGCTTTGGGATTGTCCTCAGATGGGTCTTGGGAAACTAAAGAGCAGCTGTGTCCTATAAACCTGTTGATGATGGAGGGAGAGGGTGCCAAGACATTCCTGTGGATTGGAAGCTGTGAGGGTGGGGAGGCCCTGGCAGAGGTGTCCCAGAGAAGCTGTGGCTGCCCCTGGATCCCTGGAAGTGTCCAAGGCCAGGTTGGAGCAACCTGGGCTGGTGGAAGGTGTCCCTGCCCATGGCAGGAGGTGGAACTTGATGATTTTTAAGGTCCCTTCCAACCCAAACCATTCCACGATTCTCTGATTCCTTTTAGGAATCCAGCCATGGGCATCTAATTTCATAACTCCTGACCAATGGGCCGAACTAATTTACATTTGTCCTCTTAGTTATTAATGAATTTATAACAGGAGAACAGTTTGTCTCTCTGTGCCAAAATCGGGATGTTCAGATGGAAGGGGGAGTGGGGGAAGCTCTTTTTTTCCAAGGAAAAGACACAAAGGTGCTTTGTGCCTGATTTGAATTTCAGACAAACATTTAAGAGCTCACTTTGCTTTCCCAGAGTACCAGTGCAGCCTCTAAGAGCAGGGGAAATTGCTATAAATTAAAGTTAAATGTCAAAAAGGCAAAGATGTGCAGGAATGCAGGAGACAATCTCGGTGCAATTGGGGTTGTTACTGAGCTGCTTTTATCCACTTTGCTTGCATATAGTTAAGTGCTCTTCCTGGAAAGGGGAACATTTTTTTTTTTCCCCTTTCTATTTTTAAAGAAGTCCCAACCCCCTGTTCCACTGAGGGAGGATGTTATAATTCCTCATTTTCAAATATCACCAGAGGAAGAATTGTGATTGTCCACTCGTTGTGGCATCATTTAGCTGAAGTTTTGCAACATGCTCTTAGCAAAAATGCCTCCCTTTTGTTATAACAGGTATCAACCTGCTCAGTAAAAGGGAAATTAAGATGCCATTTCTACCTGTGCTGAGTCGTTGGCCTCTGTGGGAGGGAAGTAATGAGATCCCTGCTTCTCCTGGCACTTTAAAATAGAAAACACGAGGGGGAAATGCAGTGGGAGCTCCATGTGACAGACGAGAAAACAAAGATCAATGTTCCAACAGCTCTGTCTCACCCATAAAAAAATTCCTTCTGCCAATCCAGGCTGCTCTTGTCACCCCAAATTGTCTCAGGGCCTCTGTTCCCAAGCCCATCGTGGGCCATGGGTGGTGAACTGGTTGTTGGAAGAGAGAGCATTTTAACTATAATCTCTGGGAGAGAGAATTGATTTATGGTGAGAGACGCCTGTCAGGATTCAACCAGCAGCTGGGTCAACAAACACAGTGGAGATGAACAAGTGGGAAGTTTCCCAAACTTCTGAACTTCTGGAACACACAGGAAGTTCCCCAAACTTCTGAAACCATAGAGGGGACCAGATTAACGGGGTGGAATTGTGACACCAAGCAACTGGCTGAGAGGTTTGTGTTTTCACAGCACGAGCCATTCGAGGGTTGAACGGAGCAAGAAAGAAACAACTTTTTATTTCTGTGGGAAAAAGGTGTTTCCACAGCTTGTGGTGTTATTGTGTTGCCATAAATGCAGGCACACTTAGGGTAGGAATGTTGATTTATTAATTCACAAGGGCATCCGGGTGTAAATAGCATAAATCTCCCAAGTAGAAATCTTGACCCCACAGCGTGAGCTGGAGGGTGGGACGATGCCTGAGCTGGTTCTGCACGGACTAAACAGGGATGAGGGTTTCCCTGGAAGCCTCATCTCCTGGGATAACGTGATCCAAATGCTCCCCCTTGCCCTGCAGACCCCTTGCAGTCTGTAAAACCACCTGTACCTACAGCTCCAAGGGATGTTTTTAAACCAGTTGTTCTCTTTGTGACACTGAATCCTCACAGGGATGTTACTCTGTAATTCAGTGCAAGAGCAGCAGAGTGGGTAATATGGGGGAAAAAAGCACAAAATCTACCCAATTTGCTTGGGGTTGTTGTCCAAACTTGGGTGCAGTTTTGTCAGCAACGGGGCATCATCAACCCACAACAGGGAGAAGCACCTCAGCAAAGATGGTTGGTTGAGATTGGATAGAAGAAAGAAATTTTTAACAATGAGAGAGGAAAAACTCTGGGAAAGGTTGCCCAGAGAAGCTGTGGCTGCCCCTGGATCCCTGGAAGTGTCCAAGGCCAGGCTGGAGCAACCTGGGCTAGTGGAAGGTGTCCCTGCCCATGGCAAGAGGTGGGACTGGATGGTCTTTAAAGTCCCTTCCAAGCCAAATCATTCCATGATTCCATGGTCCTACTATTCAAGGCAGACACTTCAACAGTGGAATCAATCCTATTTTAGGATTCCTGTTAACCAGCCCCACAGCACCACTTCCCATGTGTTTAGGGAAGGAAGTTTCAATGCTCTCTGACCCCTGTGCCACCCTTTCACCCTGTGGGGGCTGGCACAGTTTGGGACAGTCAGACCCCACAGTCTGGCAGGGGGGTTTGGAAGATCCACAAGAGACCCACCAACCCTGTGGGTTCACCCAGAGTCTGGAGGAGGTAGATCACGGTGGAGGGTCTACAGGGAGGCCATGTGAGGAGTAGATGAGGCCACTTGGCTTGTTCAGCCTGGAGAAGAGAAGACTGAGGGGAGACATCGGGGTCTGCAGCTTCCTCATGAGGGGCAGCTCCATCTCTGCTCTGGGGGGACCAGGGACAGCACCCAGGGAGCAGCTGGAGCTGTGCCAGGGCAGGCTCAGGTGGGATCTCAGGCAAAGGTTCTTCCCTCAGAGGCTGTTTGGGCACTGCCCAGGCTCCCCAGGGCAGTGGGCACAGCCCCAAGGCTGCCAGAGCTCCAGGAGGGTTTGGACAACCCTCTGAGGGACAGGGTGGGATTATTGGGGTGTCTGTGCAGGGCTGAGGGTTGGACTGGATGGTCCTGGTGGGTCCCTTCCAGCTGGGATATTCTATAATCCTATGATCTCCAATGCCAAAGGATCTCTATATTAGCCCCTCTCAGCAAGTCCCAGATGATTTCAAAGGTCTTTCTGATCAAAAAATGCTGAAAGCAGCACCATGAGCCCTGTTTTTAGTTAATATCTTTTATATTTCTTCATTTTCAACATGACAGAGACACCAAGTTCCGCAGTGCTGTGCCTTCCTCTCTACCCACATACCAGCAAGGAGCAGGATTTCTCCTTGTTAGGCAATAAAACACATGAAGGAAGTGAAGACACAGTTTCTGATTGCCATCCCAGCTGTGCTGTGCTAAAAGAGTGAATCCTTGACTAAGCAACATGTCCCGAGAGCTTCCTCTGAGCCACCACTTCCAACCAGCCAAGCAGAACTTGGCAGAACGGCCTGTATTTTGGGATTTTTGGGGAGGATTCACAGCTTGCCTGGGTGAAGGACCCCTTATTTCCTAGAAAACAGACACCAGATGAATTTGGGGTCTTGTGTGGAGCCAGTCAGGACAGAGCAAGTGGAGTCCAGTGTTGATGACACTGGTCACTGCCCTTGAGGTTACCAAGAGTCCTGACCCTCAAGCTTCCAGATTTACAGATATAACCCAGAAAATCACTGATAGGGCTTCTTATTTTTGGAAGGTTTGTTTGAAAGCCCCAGGAAAAACAAGAGCTATGGGCTGGAACTCTGCGTGGGGTGAGTCTGGGACAACACAGATCCTGGATGGGATAAAAGTTTCCTGCCAGGGTCTCAGGGTGAGACAATATGGGTGGGAGAATCCTGGATTTCATAGTTCAGGCTCATATCTGAGGGGTCTGGCCGTATAAATTCTTGGGGAAGGATGTGTTTGTTTTTTCAGGCTTCCTAAGGAAATGAACCACTTTTGAAATATCTGCTGGTCTGTCAGTCCTGATCCATAACTTTGGAACCCACTGACACATTTCAGATAATTTCTCCAACTCAAAGACCTTCAGCTTCTACAGATTTTGTGAGGAAATGCATCTGGCTTCAATACACTCTGGTCCTGTCACTGGGCACCACTGAGATGAGCCTGGTTCCCTCCTGTTTGCACCCTCCCTTCAGATGTTTATAGACATCAAGAAGAATCATAGAATCATAGAATCAATTGGGTTGGAAAGACCTCTGAGGTCATCAAGTCCAACCCTTGATCCAACCCCACTGTGGTTCCCAGCCCATGGCACTGATGACACATCCAGTCTCTTCTTAAAAACCTCCAGGGATGGAGAATCCCCCACTTCCCTGGGCAGCCCATTCCAATGGCTGATCCCTCTCTCTGGAAAGAATTTCTTCCTGGTATCCAACCTAAACCTCCCCTGGCACAGCTCAAGACCAAACCTTCTTGTCCTACTGCTGGTTCCTGGGAGAAAAGCCTGACCCCCCCCTGGCTCCCCCCTCCTGTCAGGGAGTTGCAGAGAGTGAGGAGGTCTCCCCTGAGCCTCCTCTTCTCCAGGCTGAGCCCCCCCAGCTCCCTCAGCCTCTCCTCACAGCACTTGTGCTCCAGTTCCTTCCCCAGCCTCGTTGCTCTTCTCTGGACCTGCTCCAGGACCTCCATGTCCTTCTGAGCTGAGGGCCCAGAACTGGACACAGCACTCCAGGGGTGGCCTCACCAGCGCTGAGTCCGGACCAAGAATCACTGCCCTGGTCCAAGACCCCCTGAGCTTCTCCAGGCCGAGCTATCCCAGCTCCCTCAGCCTTTCCTCAGAGCAGAGGTGCTCCAGTGCCTTCCCTGGGCTCTCTCCAGTCTGTCCCTGTCCCTCTGGTACTGGGGAGCCAGAACTGGACCCAGCGCTCCAGGGGTGGCCTCACCAGTGCTGGGCAGAGGGCCAGGATCATCTCCCTCGACCTTCTTTGTCTCACAGCCCAGGACACCACTGTCCTTTGTCACAAAGGCTTGTTGCTGCCTCAAGGTCAACCTATGCCCACCAGGACCCCCAGGTCCTTTCCTGCCGAGCTCCTTCCCAGCGGGGTGGCCCCAGCACAAACTGGTGCCTGGGGCTTGTTCCTCTCTGGGTGCAGAACTTCGCACTTCAACCTTGTTGAGCACCACGAGGTCCCTGCTGGCCCATTTCTCCAGCCTGTGGAGGTCCCTCTGGATGGCAGCACAGCCCTCTGGCACATCAACCACTCCTCCTGGTCTTCCTCTTCTTCCTCCTGGTCTTTTGATCCTCAAGGCTCAGCGAGCGCTTCGCCAGCGATTCCGGATGGGAACAGGATGAGACTCTGAAATTTGCCCCCACTTTTCGTCTTTAATTTAGTTCTCAGTGTTTAGTTGTGAATGAACTGCAGGGGAAAAGGATCCATTTGGAGAAGATCCCAGGCAAATCTCCTGTCCCAGGAAGGCAAGTCCTCTCTACAGAAAGGGGAGAAGAAATGGAAACATGATTATGATCTACACCGACATACACATTTGACCACGATGTCACCCCCAAGCAGCCACTCCAAGGTGTCCTTTTCCATTGATACCATGTCCCAGTGCCCACAGGCAGGCTGAGATCCCTCCTGGAGTCCTCTCCTACACCTTACTTATGGCATAACTCAAAGGTCATCCTCAGAAAGAACTTGCAGCCCTTTCCTTGCCAAAAAACCAATTTTACACAAATCCAGTTTTTTAGCAGAGGCCCTGCTGTGTCTCTGTCCTTGCTTGCTCATCACACTTCCAATAAACAACTTCCAACTTGCCTTCTTCGAGGTTTTGATGTTTTATATTAACTTATTGCCTCACAAAAATTGTCAGATACAACCTCAGAGCTAAAGGGCCTCTCCTGAGGAAGCAGTTTTGCCTCAGTTCCCCCCTTTTGTGCTAAAATATCCCTTTCTTTTGATGCAATGGTTTAAATTACCCCTTTGGGTGAACCACAAAGCCTCCTACCCTTCCCAAAGTAGCCAACAACAAATTGGTCTCTCTCTGTTCCCGACCTTCATGTTGTCCCTGTCATCTCCAAATGGACAATGGAGACGTTTCTCCATCCCCAAAATGAGGAATGGAAGTGCTGGGTTCCTTGTGCAACCCCACACCTACAACCCAGCTCTCCAGAGGGGAGCAGATCCTTGGTTAACCCTTCCCACAAGCTGGTTTGAAGTGTCCAAAGTCCTCGTTGCCACCCAAAATTAAAACCTTTGCAAAAATCACCACCGAAGTAAATAATTGTCCTTGTCCTTTTCTCTCTCCTTTTGCACCTCAGTTCCCTCCAAGAACCTTTAAGCACTACTCAGGATCTGCTCCAAGTCCAGTCAGGAGGTACATTTA
This sequence comes from Pipra filicauda, assembly GCF_003945595.2. Classification (NCBI taxonomy): domain Eukaryota; kingdom Metazoa; phylum Chordata; class Aves; order Passeriformes; family Pipridae; genus Pipra; species Pipra filicauda. The sequence continues at coordinate 119,355 of NW_024104797.1, read as the reverse complement.
GTGACAGCACCTCCTGGGTTTCTATTTTCCCTTCAGGAGAGGATGGAGGTGGAAGTGTAGGGTTGTTTTTCCTGCCGAGGCACACGAACTGTGTCCATGTATCTGCCTTGGGGTATTCCAGCTCCTCAAACCAGCAGTGTCCAAGATTTTTCAGATCCTCAGGGACCTCCCTTTGTAGAGCAGTAGCCAAAAGGAAAACAAGGCAGAGCAAATTTGCTGCTGCGCAGCGGCAGCAGAAGGTTGATTTGTGACCCGTTCAGCCGTGACGTGAAGACTCATCAGGTTTAGAAATCACTGACCTGAGAGTTTCAGAGCTCACCCGACTCACAAAGAAACCAAAACAAAGACAACGACCCTGCTAAAGCTCTGAGCAGCCCAGCCTGGAAACATTCCTGCCGGGATTGTTGGTGTCACCTCTTCTCTCCCGACCTCACAGAGCCTTGTGCTGCTTTCAGCACTTGGAGCCTTCGTGGTTTTCATTTCTGTATTTTCCATTTTGGCTTTTAAATGGCTCTTTCAGAACCAAAAATAAAGACAATCCCCCTTATATATACATATATATATATATATATATATATATATGCACTCACACACACATATATAAGTTACACTTCATAAAATTCCTGGAGAAGCCACGGGCGGGATTGATTGAAACAGGCAATTCCGGAGCGAGCTGCAAAGTTCTTCCCTGAATCAGTGAGTCATGAGGCCCTATAAAACACACACTAAAACGTCATAATGACCTACAGGGATTATTCCTTCCTTAAATCTTCCCTGTGAGGGGAAAAAGAAGTTTGCAGAGCGAGGGCAGGAGGAGCTGAGCTGACTGAGCACAACCTGAGTCTCTGCCCCGCTGAGAACCTGGGGGGTGAGGGGTGAGGACAACTGGTTGTGGGGTCAGAAATCCCTGGATTACTTGTTTGCATTTCTAGGAATAGGACAACTTGGATGGCAGCAGCAGGAGACAATCAACTCATAATTTAATTGGGACAGACACAAGGAGGGTGAGAGGCTGGAGATGCCCCAGTCCAGCCCCCCCGTGCCCTGGGCTGATCCCCCAGCGTGGGCAGCAGGGGAGGGGGAGATTCTGCTCCTCTGCCCCTGTCTCAGCTGAGACCCCCCTGCAGAGCTGCTCCAGCCCTGGGAACAACAGCACAAGGACGTGGAGCTGCTGCAGAGAGTCCAGAGGAGGCCCCGGAGCTGCTGCCAGGGCTGGAGCCCCTCTGCTCTGGAGCCAGGCTGGGAGAGCTGGGGGGGTTCCCCTGGAGAAGAGAAGGCTCCAGGGAGAGCTGAGAGCCCCTGGCAGGGCCTAAAGGGGCTCCAGGAGAGCTGGAGAGGGACTGGGGACAAGGCCTGGAGGGACAGCACACAGGGAATGGCTTCCCAGTGCCAGAGGGCAGGGCTAGATGGGATATTGGGAAGGAATTGTTGTCTGGGTGGGTGGGGAGGCCCTGTCCCAGGTTGGGCAGAGAAGCTGTGGCTGCCCCTGGATCCCTGGAAGTGTCCAAAGCCAGGTTGGAGCACCCTGGTCTAGTGGAAGGTGTCCCTGCCCATGGCAAGGGGTGGCACTGGATGATCTTGAAGGTCCCTCCCAACCCAAACCATTCCATGGCTCTTTGAAGTCAATGCTCCTTTCCCCACACACACAACCCCAATGGGTTTTCCCACACTGATCCTCACAACTAGAGACAAAAATGAACTTCTTTTCTTTCTCCTCATTTTTCTAAGACCTTTCTCTGCTTCCCAGTATCCCACATTTCTGTCTCCTTTTTAAATGGATAATCATGACGTAAAATGGAATAAATCACCCAAGCTCGAATAAAAAGGGATTTCTGGTTGGATGGTTTGTTTATTTGTTCCTGGAAAAGAAACAGTCAGAAATATTTTCCCAGAAAACAACATATTTTGCTTGAAAAGACCTTTCCTCTCTGTGAAGTGTTTTATCATCAGTTTTTCTGCCAGTTCTGGTGTTTTGCTGCCAAATGAATCCTGAAGTGCAAGTGAACTTTGAATAAGCAACCTTAACTTCTTTTTTTTGTAATCAGAACTTCAGAGTTAATCCCTAAATGATAATTTATTTTCTCTAAAAATAAGGAAGCTCAACTTTCCCTGGAAACCTTTGAAGACCAGGACACAGAATGACCTGGAGTTTCTGTGCTTAGCTGAGTTGTTTTTTTTTTCTGCACTAAAATGTTATTTAAAACATAGTTGAGCTGAGAATCTTAGGGAAGTATGGACCCAGAGGAGATCCAGGGAAAATGCTGGATCTGTGATCCCTTAAATACTCTGGTGCTTTAAAAGTGCCCCTGCTCTGGAGGCACAGTGGAGATCAGTCACATTTGGATTTTGGACCAAGGGTTGCTCCTTTGCCCTGTCCTACGAATTGTGTGGACACATCCAAGTGGATCATTTCCAACACACCTTTTACCCCCTGCAGATACAAAGGTTTTCCTGCCCGGGAGGTGGTTGAAGGATGTTGAACTCTCTGGATCAGCATCATTTTTGGAGCCAACAGGACCTGGAATCTGTTTTAGGCTGAGATTCATTCCTCCCTCACAGTGCTGATCACCTCGTACAGAGTAGAGAAAAAGCCTTTTTATAAATCTTTCTGTCCAAACTTCCTGAGGGTTGGTGTGAGGAAGTGCCCAGGGACATTTGGATGGAGCTTGGAGCAAGCTGGGACAGTGGAAGGTGTCCCTGCCTGTGGCAGGGGGTGGAACTGGGTCATCTTTAAGGTCCCTTCCAACCCAAACCATTTCATGATTCTAAGAGTGATAGTGGAAGAAAGAAAGACTCTCCTGGGGTCCCACAGCTCAAGGCTCCAGGGAGAGCTGAGAGCCCCTTGCAGGGCCTAAAGGGGTTCCAGGAGAGCTGGAGAGGGACTGGGGACAAGGCATGGAGGGACAGGACAAGGGGAATGGCTTCCCAGTGCCAGAGGGCAGGGATAGATGGGATATTGGGAAGGAATTGTTGTCTGTGAGGGTGGAGAGGCTCTGGCACAGATTACCCAGAGAAGCTGTGGCTGCCCCTGGATCCCTGGAAGTGTCCAAGGCCAGGTTGGATGAGGCTTGGAGCACCCTGGTCTAGTGGAAGGTGTCCCTGCCCATGGCAGGGGGTAGGACTGGATGGTCTTTAAGGTCCTTTCCAATCCAAATCATTCCAGGATTCTGGAGCCCCTCTGCTCTGGAGCCAGGCTGGGAGAGCTGGGGGGTTCCCCTGGAGAAGAGAAGGCTCCAGGGAGAGCTGAGAGCCCCTGGCAGGGCCTGAAGGGGCTCCAGGAGAGCTGGAGAGGGACTGGGGACAAGGCATGGAGGGGCAGCACAAGGGAGAATGGCTTCCCAGTGCCAGAGGGTAGGGTTAGATGGGATCCTTGAGTGCAGCTAAAAGCAGGTGTCAAGTGAAAGGTCTGAGCCCAAGCACCTGCATCTTCCAGCTTTGGCTCATTCGAGGTTAAAGGGCTTCCAGGTCTACTTTTAGTTTCTCTGAGCCTTCAGTGTTTGGCTCATTCTTGTCCACCCTCCCCTCAAACAAGTGTGAATACTTGTTCTCCACAACATCTGCCCAAGGAGTTCATCTGCTCCTCTTTCCCACATGCAAAAACCAAGTCCTCATGTGTTCTTTTTTTTTTTTTTCTCAACCCGTCTGTCATTGACTTCCTTCAATATCCATTAGTTGTTGCACTGGAAAAGGCAGGAAGGAATTAATCCTCTCCATAACTCCTGTGACATCCATATTTTGAATTCCAGAATTTATTATTCCTTTTCAGTTGTCTCTTTCCTAGTCTGAATCAGGGAATCATGGAATGGTTTGGGTAGGAAGGGACATTGAAGATCACACAGTTCCATGAGCAGGGACACCTTCCACTAGCCCAGGGTGCTCCAAGCCCTGTCCAGCCTGACCTTGGACACTTCCAGGAATCCAGGGGCAGCCACAGCTTCTCTGGGTAATCTATGCCAGGCCCTCTCCACCCTCACAGCCAACAATTCCTTCCCAATACCCCATCTAGCCCTGCCCTCTGGCACTGGGAAGCCATTCCCCCTTGAGCTGCCCCTCCATGCCTTGTCCCCAGTCCCTCTCCAGCTCTCCTGGAGCCCCTTCAGGCCCTGCCAGGGGCTCTCAGCTCTCCCTGGAGCCTTCTCTTGTCCAGGGGAACCCCCCCAGCTCTCCCAGCCTGGCTCCAGAGCAGAGGGGCTCCAGCCCTGGCAGCAGCTCCGGGGCCTCCTCTGGACTCTCTCCAGCAGCTCCAAGTCCTTGTGCTGTTGTTCCCAGGGCTGGAGGCAGCTCTGCAGGGGGGGTCTCAGATGAGACAGGGGCAGAGGGGCAGAATCCCCCCCTCCCCTCCTACCCAGGCTGTTGGATCAGCCCACCCCCAGCTCCTCATTCCCGTGCTGAGCTCCCCCAGCCCCACGCAGGGCTCGCATCGCTGACTCCAGGGATCCCCTGTCAGCGATGCAGGAATCAGTCAAAAGCAGGATTCTGGACTATCTTGTGATGTTTTGCAGACACACACATTGTTATTGACTTCTGCTGGATCAATTTTTGGTGTCTGTGGAGGGTTTTTTTTCCCTAAGCAGACACCGGCAAATTTAGTTGGGATTGACAACGTGGACGTGGGGCTGAGACAGCTCAGAAATGGCATTGAAATAAGCCACAAGGACACCGCGGAAGATGAAAACCTTGTGATGCAGGAGATGAATAACATCCAGACAATTTATTTTTTTTTTAATTTAATTTTTGGTGTCCAGATCCAGTTATTGACTTCTCAGCATGAGAGAGCAGGCAGAAGTCCGTGCCGTGAAGGTATCCACGATGCTGCCAGTTAAACGCCTTTGTGAGTCTTTGCGAGGCTGAAGACTCAATTAGCACAAGAAATACAACAACAACAAAAAAAACCCCACACCTTTTCAAACTGGTTTTTTTTCCTCCCAAAGTAATGGGCCCTACCGTTTTATTTATCTTATTTTTGCACCAAACCTTGGTTTTATTCTGAACGTCTCAGATTGCCTTTGATAGTGATTGAAAAGCAATTTCCAAAAGAGAAAAAACCCCCAAAACAAAAAGACAGAAAAACTTTCCAATGGCTTTTTCTTTTTATTTTTTTTATTGTTTTTTTCATGACTTAATTACATAGCAAACAAAGCAGATTTATTCCTGTGCACACCTGTATTATTTCTGAAGAGCTGTTGAGCATCTGTGAAATGAACAGATTGTCTCCTCTTTTGAAACAAACAACAAAAAAAAAAAAGCCCCAAACCAGAACTCAGCACAGTTCGAGGCTCCTCTGTGTCATCATCCAAAAGAGCAGCATCTCTGCCGTTCAACTCCAGCAGCTCCTCAAACCTCTTCTCCAGGGGTGGAAATGGCAACGGGAAACGTGAGCCAGGGGTGAATCTGGGTCTCAGGACTTTGAATTATGTGAATGAGGAGTGCTGGAAATGGAGGAATTCGTGGAGCTTGAGGAGAGTCTCTGGTGCCTAAAGGGGTTTTGTAGATCCCAGAGTCACAGGTGAAGGGTTGGAAGCCACCACAGTGGGTTATCTGGTCCCACCTCCTCGCTCATCCCACAGCACACGGCACAGGATTGTGTCCACACAGTTCTGGGATATCTCCAGTGAGGAGACTCCACACCCTCTCTGGACAATCTGTTCAGTGCTCACAGTTAAAGTTCTTCTTCATGTCCAGGTGGAACTTCCTGGGCATCAGTTCCTGCCCATTCCTCTTGTCCCCTTGCTGTGCACCCCTGGGAAGAGCCTGGTCCATCCTCTGCCCCCTCCCTGCAGACCCTACAGACATGGGGGAGGTCCCCTCCCAGTGTCTCCTCTGGAGGCTGAACAGCCTCAGCTCCCCCAGCCTGTCCTTGTGAGAGAAGATGATCCTAAAGCTTCGATGATAAAAAACCTTTCTGCTGCCCAGCTGCCTGTTTTCATTAAGTCCCAATGAATTTAACATGTTCATGGGTTAATATACTGAAGATGCTCCCTTTGGTTGAAAATATCAAATTATCGGAAGTTCCTGTCAAAGAAAAGATGTGCAGACAGAGAAATGAATCCCAGAATCAACCAGGTTGGAAAAGACCTCTGAGATGACCCAGTCCAACCTGTGACCCAACCTCACCTTGTCACCCAGACCACGGCACTCAGTGCCACATCCAGGCTCTCCTTAAACACCTCCAGGGATGGTGAATCCACCAAGTGACTTTAGGAAAACAGGTCTAGAACAGGTGGGTGTTGCTGCTGTGGGGGTTGTGCACAGGGACCTCAATTCCACAGTCAGATCCCAAAGTGCAGAACAGGGACCCCCAATTCGCTGTCACATCCCAGTCAGCACCCCCAGAGAATCACAGAATCATGGAATGGGTTGGGTTGGAAGGGACCTTCAAGACCATCTCATTCCAACCCCCTGCCATGGGCAGGGACACCTTCCACTAGCCCAGGCTGCTCCCAGGTCACGAACGCTTCAGGGATGGGGAGAACATCTATGATACAACCCCTTCCAGCCCCTCCACGGAGTCTCTCATCAAACACAATCAACTCTACGCTTTGTCCAGCTGCTGATGGAGCTCATCACACCGAGGACTTGCAGCACAGGAGCTCTTTAGGGTGATGAATTTGTCCATCGCTGTTTTGGGTCAAGCAATTTTTTTTAACTCCCGCCCTAGAAAAAGGCCCTCTCCAGCTTTCCTCTCCTTTTATCCCCATCAGAGCTGCTGATTATGTGAAGAAAAGCACTTTAGGTGGACCTGTGCCAGGTCAGTCCATGCAGTTTTCTCCTCCACGAAGGCGGTTGCTGAGGGATGAGCCTCTAATCCAGCAAAGAGTTAAAGGACATGAAAGCCCTTCCAGCAGCAGTTTGGTGCACACGGGAAAAGCAATTGGGAATGGGGGCATGAATGAGTGACCCCCAGGACGTCATGGTGACACATCACTATTGTTCCCTCAAAGAACGTTTCCTTGGGGAGCAAAAGGAGGCAGGAACCAGCTCCCAAATGATGGCTGACAATAAAAAAAAAAAATAATAAAAAAAAATAAGGAGAGAGGAGGGGGATAAAAGGGGGGTAAAAAAAGAACACCCAGAAAGGCTTCATAGGCTTAAGAGCAAATTACTCTGCAATTCAGAGAGAGATTTCACAGCCATGCTGCAGGGATAATGCATTCTGAGTGGCTGGAATTTCATTTAATTCCACTTCATTGTTGAGCATCTTTTCCAGTGGTTCTGTGAGCGAACGCCGTGTGCCCATTTTCCCTGTTTTAACCTGGCCCTGTGACAGTCCCGCGGGATGAGCCGCGCTCGGGGTTTGTTTGTGCGACGCCTCCCGCGTCCCGAGACAAAGAAAACGTTCACAAATGAACCTTAATTTTTGTCTACAATTGCTGTTTAGGCTGCTGACTGAAGGGTTTTGTCTCTGCCGTGCACCCGGGGTGGCACAGGCTGTCAATCACTCAAGGATCAATTAATTGATGTGTCAATCTGGTTTTCTACCTTTGCAGAAATCCCCGCGGTTGCCTCCAGTGACTGAGGGGGCAGAAACCTCTGGGAACCTCAGCAGGTTAATGGAGTTGTTGAGTGGGTTGGATTGGGAAGGATCTTGAAGATTATCGAGTTCCAGCCCCCTGCCATGGGCAGGAACACCTTCCACTAGCCCAGGTTGCTCCAAGCCCTGTCCAACCTGGCCTTGGACACTCCCAGAGATCCAGGGGCAGCCACAGCTCCTCTGGGCAGCCTCACCACCCTCCCAGCCAACAATTCCTTCCCAATATCCCATCTAACCCTCCTCTCTGGCAGTGGGAAGCCATTCCCCCTCCTCCTGTCCCTCCAGCCCCTTGTAAGAAATATAATTCCTTGGACCACTCCTGGATCAGTCGTATTTGCCATAGTGCCACCAGCTGGAAACATCAAATTATTCTGGTTTTGTGCCCTTTTTGCTTTCTTCTCTTCTCTTTCTGTGGTGGCTGGATCCACCTGGTTTCCTTGGCAATAAAAATGTGACAGCAAAATTGTCCCAAGTTATTTTTTCTCTTGGATGAGTTCCATTCTTGGAAAGTCTTTTTCTCACGGAGAAAGACAGGGGAGCTTCTTGGAACACGTTAATCCCTATTCAAGCCCCCCCAAAAAATCATCTTTGGGAATTGAACTCTCCCCCTTCCTTTGAGCTCTTTGGAAGTGAAGTGTGATGGGTGTAAATGGTGGTGCCACAGGTATTGGAGCTGGTTGTCCCTCCACGAACAGGGAGATATGAAGATGATCACATTTGGCTGGATGAGGGATTTTTTAGGTGCAATTGGGAATAATTGAGTGTTTTCTTGTGCAGCCCCATCTGCCTGTGGCCACTGTTCCCTCCTGCTTTGTAATTAGCTCCAGCACTGTTGCAAGGACTGATTTGTCATTCTGTCTTTGTCCCATTTCCAGCATAAAAAAAAGGAGCTTTGATACAAGTGCCACTTCCATGTGAAACCACTGTTTGCAGATGGAGTCAAAGGACAGCCTGACCTAAAATCCCACTTTGGCCCCGTGGTGAAGACGAAGGAGACAATTAGAAATCAAAAGACAGCAGAGGGAGAACAGATCCAGGAAGGTGGTATTTAGAAAAAATTAGAAGCTACGAAATCCAGACAGTGGATTTGGAAAACTCAACGAATTCAGGAAAGGATTTAAGATTTAAGAACACAAGGGACCTTAGCAAAGATTTTTGGCTCGTTGTTAGTTGAGGGGAAGAAAGCAATAACCTGTTCTCCATCCCTCAAGATGTTCTCACCTTCCTCTGCCATTTTTAAAATTCAGTGGAAGAATTATTTGTGTTTCATGGATATCATTAGGAATAATTACCAATGAAGGTATTAAAAAAAATACTAGGAGTTGTTTAAAAATTATTAGGTCATTTTAATGCACCTAAAATGTTGGCTGAGGGGGATCTGCACAGGATTGTGGTAAAGAAACCCTCGTGGCTTAACATGAGCTTTTACTCGGAATAAATATATTATAAATCATGACAGGGATAGGAAGGATTTTAACCAGACAATTTCCAAGTGACCCATAGAGATTTAAGGAATGCAGGCTGTGTTAGGGAATGGGGTTAAGGGGTCCTGGAAAGCAACAGATCCCTGGGAATTCCCACCGTGGGGCTGCAGCAAAGACACCAACGGAGAGCCTGGAGAAAACAAAAAGGGAGGTGGAATTAGGAAAGGAGGAGTGTTTGCTGCTTCTGTGCAAGAGTGAGATGTTTCAAGCAGCTGGCTGGCTGCTGTCAGATTTAAAAAGGAGTTTGGGGAAAGGTCTGAAGAGAATCCAGAAAAAAAAAAAAAAAGAAAAAGGAGTGCAAGAAAAATCACTGGAGAGCTGGAGAAAGTGCCTTGCACTGAGATTTTCCACAATCCAATCTGTTTGGTTTATCAACAATAAGAAGATGGAGAGGTGACTAATTTGATTAAGGTGTGTAAGTGCTTTCACGGGGAGAAAACTGTGGTGAGCAGAGCGGTCTTTAATCTTGTGGAGGAAGGAATATTTATGGCTGGGAGTGGGTTCCTGACATATTCAAATCAAAATAATTCTGGCGGAGCAACGACGGGCCAAGCGAAGCCAGGGCCGTGCAAAGTGCTGCTTCTCTCTGCTTTCAAATCAGGGTTGCATTTCTCCCTCCAAGGGACAATCATTTTTGATTTGAAGCTCTCTCCCTGTGCTGCTGACCAGCTAAATCCAACAGCAAACAAGAGGTCAGTTGAAATGGTCAGTGATGTCTTGTAGACTGGAAGTCGCTGCAACGCGGGCTCAACGCTCACGTTTTTTGCTTTCAAGGGTTTTTTTAGGATACCAGGATTAGGCAGAGCTGCTGTCCAGGTGTCACCTGTCCCAACCAGCCTCTCTGAGCTCTTGGTGTCACGTCACATGGTTTGGACAGAGGACAGCTCAGCTGAGAGAATTGGGGTTGTTCAGCCTGGAGAAGAGAAGACCCAGGGGTGACCTTATTGCAGCCTTTCAGCTCCTGAAGAGGACCTGTGAGAAAGGCAGAGAGGGACTCTGGGCAAGGGGGAATGGCTTCCCACTGCCAGAGGGCAGGGTTAGATGGGATATTGGGAAGGAATTCCTGGCTGGGAGGGTGGTGAGGCCCTGGCACAGGTTGCCCAGAGAAGCTGTGGCTGCCCCTGGATCTCTGGGAGTGTCCAAGGCCAGGTTGGACAGGGCTTGGAGCAACCTGGGCTAGTGGAAGGTGTCCCTGCCAGTGGCAAGGGGTGGGAGTGGATGGTCTTAAAGGTCTTTCCTAACTCAAACCACTTCAGGATTCTGGAGCCCCTCTGCTCTGGAGCCAGGCTGGGAGAGCTGGGGGGGTTCCCCTGGAGAAGAGAAGGCTCCAGGGAGAGCTGAGAGCCCCTGGCAGGGCCTGAAGGGGCTCCAGGAGAGCTGGAGAGGGACTGGGGACAAGGCATGGAGGGACAGGACAAGGGGGAATGGCTTCCCAGTGACAGAGGGCAGGGCTAGATGGGATATTGGGAAGGAATTGTTGTCTGTGAGGGTGTTGAGGCCCTGGCCCAGGTTGCCCAGAGAAGCTGTGGCTGCCCCTGGATCCCTGGAAGTGTCCAAGGCCAGGTTGGACAGGGCTTGGAGCAACCTGGGCTAGTGGAAAGTGTCCCTGCACATGGAACTAGATGATCTATAAGGTCCCTTCCAACCCAAACCATTCCATGATTCCATGATTCCATGATGAAAAAACCACCTCACGTGCTGCATAAAAAAACCTGGCACATTTCATCCGACGTGTCCTTCCTCAATCCTGTGATTTAGGGTGGGCCCTGGGAGCAGTTTCACTCGATTAAATGGCTTTGCTGGAAGTGCACCGAGATGGCACCTTTCCCAGGACATCCATTCCCGGTCAGTGTGAGCACGACATCCACAGGCTCCGAGGAGCTGCCACCATACAGATCAGAACAGAGGTGTGAAGGTCAGACAGGGGAAAAGCGGGAGCAGAAAACTCTTCCTGCCCCGATGGACTGAGTTTGGAGAAATCTCCAAGCAAGCAGCAATTAAAAAAAAATACGTTGTGTGCTTTCCCCTGGACTGGGCACTGGCGAGGCCACACCTCGAGTGCTGTTCCAGTTCTGGGCCTCTCAATTTAGGAAAGATGTTGAGGGGCTGGAGTGTGTGCAGGGAAGGGAACGGAGCTGGGAAGGGGCTGGAGCAGCAGGAGCAGCTGAGGGAGCTGGGGGGGCTCAGCCTGGAGAAAAGGAGGCTCAGGGGGGACCTTCTGGCTCTGCAACTCCCTGACAGGAGGGGGGAGCCGGGGGGGATGTCGGGCTCTGCTCTCAGGAACCAGCAGTAGGACAAGAGGGCACAGCCTCCAGTTGTGCCAGGGGAGGTTCAGGTGGGACATTGGGAAGAAGGTTTTTACAGAGGGAGGGATCAGACACTGGAATGGGCTGCCCAGGGAGGTGGTGGAGTCACTTCCCTGGAGGTGTTTAAGGACACACTGGACGTGGCATCAGTGCCATGGGCTGGGGGACAAGGTGGGGTTGGGTCCCAGGTTGGACTGGATGGTCTCAGAGGTCTTTTCCAACCTGGTTGATTCCAAGGGATTGTGTGATTCCCTGCCTCCCTGCTGCTAAAAGAAAACTCAGGGGAAAAAAAACTCTGGGGCAACTTAATTTTGGAGGTAAGGTGAGGGAAGGTTTAATGATGTAAAAAGTTACGTGCTTGACCCCCAATCCAGTGTTACAATTTTTATAGTGCTATCTGTCCAATCCCTGATTTTATCCACCACCCCCCTGGCCTTTACCCCGGTCCACCCCCACCCCGCTTCTTGGGAATTGGCTCTGGGGTCATATTGGGACCCTTTTCTTCCTCAGCTTGGTCTTCTTCAGAGTACAGAGTGCACACAGTCACCCGGTTCTTGATGGTATCTTGCAGTTCAGGCTGGGGAGCAAATGTTCTTAAGCAGTAGAAGGCCTACCTAGGAGAGAGACTAAACATGTTAAATTGAATTTAAGGGGGAATTGATATGGGGAATATGGAATGGGGTAAGAGGGTTGGGGAATACGTGCAGCTTCTGTGTTAAAGGGTGAGGGAATGAATGCAGCCATTTTTAAAAACATACATTTGCTATATAACTACTTCTAAAACTTAGAAAAATTAGAAAAAAAAAAAAATCAAAAAACCTTAAGGCAACACTGCATACTGGCCTGGCTCAGGAACAGGGTGGTCAACAGGTCCAAGGAAGTTATTCTTCCCCTGGACTCAGCGCTGGTGAGGCCACCCCTGGAGTGCTGTGTCCAGTTCTGGGCCCTCAGCTCAGGAAGGACATGGAGGTCCTGGAGCAGGTCCAGAGGAGAGCAACGAGGCTGGGGAAGGGACTGGAGCACAAGTGCTGTGAGGAGAGGCTGAGGGAGCTGGGGCTGTTCAGCCTGGAGAAGAGGAGGCTCAGGAGAGACCTCCTCACTCTCTGCAACTCCCTGCCAGGAGGGGGGAGCCAGGGGGGGTTGGTCTCTTTTCCCAGGCAACCATCAGCAAGACAAGAGGGCTGGGTCTTGAGCTGTGCCAGGGGAGGGTTAGGTTGGACATTAGAAAGAATTTCTTTCCAGAGAGGGTGCTCAGCCATTGGAATGGGCTGCCCAGGGAGGGGGTGGATTCTCCGTCCCTGGAGGTTTTTAAGAAGAGACTGGATGTGGCATCAGTGCCATGGGCTGGGAACCACAGCGGGGTTGGATCAAGGGTTGGACTTGATGATCTCTGAGGTCCCTTCCAACCCAGCTGATTCTGTGATTCTATGATTCCAGGGAGGTCTGTAGAGCCTCCTGCCCCACAGGACACAGCAGCCGGGGCCAGCACTTCCCTGGATCTGCTCTTGGCTCCCTCTCTGAGTGCTGAGCTCCCATCCCTTTGGAAAACGTTCAGGAGGCCTCTGGGGAGCATCACCCCAGCTGAAAGCCAAGGAGGCTTAATTACAACCCCAGCGGAGAGCTGAGCTGCCAGCTGGGACTCGGCACACGCTGCAACCACGATGTGGAAGTCGTGGCACTGAAGCAGAAAATAGGGACGTGTCAAGCCATCCCCTGGCCTCCTGCAATGATTGAAGTGCTACCAGGGCCTCCTGGGCTATTTGTGTGCATCTCCTGAGCTCCTAATTGTTATGTTTTCTCACAGCCCCCCCAAGTCCTTTCAGCAACAATAAATAAATAAATAAACGAACATCCAGGAGTTCCCATCCCTGTGATAAGAGATGGAGCACTTTTTAGCCCCCGGCCCTTGTCTGGTGCTCACGAGGCTCGGGCTGGCAGCAGGGACTGTAATTTGAATTAAAGGCCTGTAAAAGGGAATTTAAAATCACTGGGCCGGATCATTAGCTGGTGCAAGGCCCTGCTGACCAGTTCAAGGCAACAGAACTAAAATTATTTAGATGAAGCATCAAGATCTTGACTGTGTGCAAAGGAAACCATGCCCGACCTGTCCTCACTCAGACCTCCAAGCTCTCCCTGTTTGCCGTGCTCTGTGGGAAGAGAGGTTAATTACCATCATCTGGAAGTGAAATGGAGTAAAGGAGGATTTAGGAGGCACGTCAGGAAGCTGTGAGCTCTGTCAGCATGGCATGTTCTCACAAGGAAGGCGTGAGGGATGTCTGACCACTTTTACCAGTGAAACTTGGGGTGCTTAAAGCTCTGGAAAAGATGCTACAAAGAGCAGCACACCCCCCCTCCCAACCCCCATCCTAGGAAGGAGATGATGATCTCCTCCAGCTCTTTGATTCCCTTTTTCTGAGTGCTCCCATTTCCCAGTGCAAGTGCTGAGCAGGGCACAGGCTATCTGAATTATTATCCGAGCAAACACTCTCATTCTCAGGCTCTGGGAAGTTTTCCAGCTTAATTAACATTAACATTTGTTTTCACTAAGCCTTCTGTCAGTGTGCCACCAGCAGCACTAAATATGAGCCCTGGGTACACACACACACACACACACACACACAGAGGTAAGTGCAGTTCAGGTGGAGCTCGTGGAGCTTGATTTTCCCAGCTTTGTTCCTTACGAGGGTTGTTATCCCTCGGGTCTGTAAATCATCCCCTCCTGGAGCTGCAGAACCCTGTCCCTTGTCACCTGCTCTCATTGAAAGCTAATGACCAACATCGTGTAACATCCTCGGCTCATCTGTACCCAGACACGAGCTGTGATTGCCTTTTGCTGCTGATGATGCTGGTTGTAAAGGGAAGGAGAGAAAAATCGGGATTTAAAGCGGCATCGTGTCCCTGTTTCTCTCCCAGATCCATTTAGATGCAGGTTTCTCACCTATCAGAGAATTATGGAATGGTTTGGTTTGGGAGGGACCTTAAAGATCATCCTGTTCGACTTCCCTGCCAGAAGAACCTGAGAAATTTGTCTCATCCAGCTTCTCTAGGAGCAGTTCATCCAGGGGAGAAATGGAATCATGGAATCACAGAATGGTTTGGGTTGGAAAGGACCTTCAAACCCATCTCATTCCACCCCCTGCCATGGGTAGGAACACCTTCCACTAGCCCAGGTTGCTCCAAGCCCCATCCAACCTGGCCTTGGACACTTCCAGGGATCCAGGGGCAGCCACAGCTTCTCTGGGCAACCTGGGCCAGCAGGATTGAGGATTAGGGATCAGGATTTGGGATTCAGGACATGTCAGTCACTGGGGAATGGGGGCAGTTTTCTCATGCTGAGTCACAGACCTGGACACACCTTTTTGGTTATTAAACATCAAAGCCTGGGTTGGTTCAGGAGCCATTGGGGGCAGAACTGGTGCCTTCAATCTCTGTAGAACTTCCCAGCACAAAGCACTGGAATTATTTCAGGAGTCCCTGGAGTCCAGAGGGAACATGGGCAGCTCCCCCTGCACTGTCCCACATGACTGCAGGCAGTGAGGAGCACGGCTGCAGGTGCCAAGACAGGTTTGGGGACAGCAAACATCAGCTCCAGGTGTGGCCCCCATGGAGGAACTGGGTCTTTAAGGCAGGGAATCATGGAATGGTTTGGGTTGGAAGGGACCTTAAAGCTCATCCAGTGCCACCCCCTGCCATAGGCAGGGACACCTTCCACTAGCCCAGGTTGCTCCAGCCTGGCCTTGGACACTTCCAGGGATCCAGGGGCAGCCACAGCTTCTCTGCCCAACCTGTGCCAGGGCCTCCCCACCCTGTTGTGTGAATGCAGAGGTGTTAATTCTTCTTCTTTTCCTTTGGTCAGTTTGTGGTTTTGATGATGAGAGGACGGTGAGTGAAGGGTCTGATCCTCTGCAGTGCATCCTCTGAGTGTCCAGAAAAAAGCAGGATCTTTGTCCTTGCCTGGAGAGAAGTTCCTATGAGGAGCAGCTGAGGGAGCTGGGAGGGCTCAGCCTGGAGAAAAGGAGGCTCAGGGGGGACCTTCTGGCTCTGCAACTCCCTGACAGGAGGGGGGAGCTGGGGGGGTGGTTGGGCTCTGCTCCCAAAAACCAAGGGACAGGAGGAGAGGGAATGGCCTCCAGCTGTGCCAGGGGAGGGTCAGGTTGGACATCAGGAGGAATTTCTTCCTGGAAAGGGTGGTCAGGCCTTGGCAGGGGCTGCCCAGGGAGGTTTGGAGTGCCCACCTCTGGAGGTGTCCAAGGAAGGACTGGCCATGGCACTCAGTGCTCTGGGCTGTGGGACAAGGTGGGATCGGGCACAGGGGAGACTCACAGAATCCCAGAAATGCTGAGCTGGAAGGGACCCCCAAGGACCATCCAGTCCAACCCTCAGCCCCGCACAGGCCCATCCCCAGAGACACCCTGTTCTCCAGAGGATCAGCCAAACCCTCCTGGAGCTCTGGCAGCCTTGGGGCTGTGCCCACTGCCCTGGGGAGCCTGGGCAGTGCCCAACCAGCCTCTGGGGGAAGAACCTTTCCCTGAGATCCAACCTGAGCCTGCCCTGGCACAGCTCCAGCTGTTCCCTGGGGTCCTGTTGCTGGTCACTGTAGAGCAGAGCTCAGTCTCTACCACTCCTCTGCCCCTCACAAGACTCAATGATTTTGGAGGTCTTTTCCAACCCCAAAGATTCTGTGATTCTGTGAAGGTGGCTGAGATTGGCCAGGTTGATGAGAAGAGATACAGAGTAAGAGAGGTCACAATCATGGAAGGTGTCACCCAGGATTTCCCATCCTCTCCGTGTAGCTCTGACACAGAGACATCCAGTACCCTTGGTCACCTAAACATCATAGAACCATAGAATCAGATGGATTGGAAAGACCTCTGAGATCATCAAGTCCAACCCTTGATCCAATCTCACCGTGGTTCCCAGCCCATGGCACTGATGCCACATCCAGTCTGTCCTTTAACACCTCCAGGGATGGGGACTCCACCCCCTCCCTGGGCAGCCCATTCCAAGGGCTGATCCCTCTCTCTGTAAAGAAATTCTTCCTGATATCCAACCTAAAACTCCCCTGGCACAGCTCAAGACCCAGCCCTCTTGTCTTGCTGATGGTTGCCTGGGAAAAGAGCCCAACCCCCAGCTGGCTCCCCCCTCCTGTCAGGGAGTTGCAGAGAGTGAGGAGGTCTCCCCTGAGCCTCCTCTTCTCCAGGCTCAACAGCCCCAGCTCCCTCAGCCTCTCCTCACAGCACTTGTGCTCCAGTCCCTTCCCCAGCCTCGTTGCTCTCCTCTGGACCTGCTCCAGGACCTCAATGTCCTTCCTGAGCTGAGGGCCCAGAACTGGACACAGCACTCCAGGGGTGGCCTCACCAGCGCTGAGTCCAGGGGAAGAATCACTTCCCTGGCCCTGTTGGCCACACTGTTCCTGAGCCAGGCCAGGATCCATTGGCCTTCTTGTCCCCCTGGGCACACTCTGGCTCCTGTTCAGCTCCCTGTCCATCCCCACTCCCAGCTCCCTTCCTGCCTGGCTGCTCTCCAGCCCCTCTGGCCCAGCCTGGAGCTGCCGGGGGTTGTTGTGGCCAAAGTTCAGGACCCAGCACCATCCCTGGAGCCATTTCATGCATCCACCTGTGACGAGTGACACATGTCAACACTGCCCTTACCAACCTCCAAACCTTGCAAAATGTCATGGCTGGATGGGGCTTGGAGCAACCTGGGCTAGTGGAAGGTGACCCTGCTCATGGCAGGGGGTGGAATGAAGGTCCTTTCCAACCCAACCCATTCTGTGATTCCATGATTCTATTTATCCCCTGGATGAACTGCTCCTGGAGAAGCTGGATGAGACAAATAGGTTCTTCCTCATCTCTGATATTGCCCCATCTTCCCTCTCTTCTGTTTAAATGCAGATTCATTTCTTCTGTCACCAGCAGCAAATATGGGGACAAGACCAAATACTCTGGACCAGTCCCTGCTGTCACTGATCCCTTTCCCTGTTTCATCCCATCCAAACATAGCTCCTCTCAAGCAGAGATAAAGAAGCCTTTCACAAGCATTCCCAGAGTTTTGGTGCATGATTTCAAGGACAGAATTCCTCTACTTCCTCAGAGCCAACCTTTCCATTCTGTTTGGACCTACCATGTGGGAAAAAAAAACCAAACCACAATACCTTAATCCCATCCACTCCTGCACCAGGAAATCCAAGATTTAAGAGCTCAGCTGCACAAAACCAGGTGTATTTGGCTTGGGTTAACTTCAAGGAGACTCACCTGGGACAGGGTGGGAGGGTTTGGTCGGAGACATCCCATAAATTAGGTGCTCTGGGGTTGCTGCTGTGTTTCTGTGTGGAGGAGATGGTTCCTCCTGAGATCTTGTGCTGAACTGGAAGTGGAGCCACACTCCATCCTCTGCTTGGCAACAGAAGACAAGGTTGGCATGGCAACCTCCTTCTGACGTGGAGAAGGTTGTTAGAAAGGGGACTGAGATCAGCTGTTGTCTTGTCCACTGAGACAGGGACAAGAAGGAACCAACTGGAATTAAAATTAAAAATCAGGGATAGAGGGGCAAATACTTCCAACCACCCCTGGGTGGTGGGGGAGGCCACAGCACCTCCCTCACTTGGGATGGTTGATGGATAGGCAGGATTAAGCTGCCAAAGCTGGTCCAGATCCACCCAACCCTCTTCAGTGCCGAGCCTTGAATGGGGATATTTCTTGATGTTATTTGAGCTGCAGCTTTCAAGACCTCCTCAGGTGCTTCAGCTCTTCCCTGCTTTGCATTAACACACAAAAAATCTCTTCATTTTCCAGTTTTTCCCTGGCTCTGCCATCAAATCTCCTGCACCCACACGTATTATAACACCAGTCTCGGTGTTATCACCCTGTTTCTAACTTTGTTTTTCAAATTCCCGGTGAACAACCAAACTTTTCCCAGTTTTTCTGGTTGAATTCATCTCGTTCCATAGAAGCACAGAATCCTAGAATGGTTTGGCTTGGAAGGGACTTCAAGGATCATCCAGTTCCCCCCTCCTGCCATGTCCATTAGATCAGTTGTTTGCCAACTTCTGAATTTAATCAGGATCCATCTCTCTTGCACCTCATACTTCTTTTTTTATTTCCTCCTTCTCCTCTTACAGGACACCCTGAACTCACCAGCCTGGACTGTCTGGCTGCTCTTGAAACTTAAAATATTTCCACTTCACAGCTCCAAATTTCTGAACTAGAAATTCAACTTTGTAGAGTTGGATCTTTGGAGGGTTCAGAAAGGACGGGATGTGAGATGACAGCTGACGGATCCAACCCTCAATGAATACCCACTAATGGGAATCTTAGGGAATATTAACCCTTGGGATCTCTGCGGGTTCTGAACCAACCTTGCCTCTGTCTTCAAGCTAAAATATGCAGATTGGACAACAATTATCTGGAAAAAGAGGGGTCATGTCCCTGCAGCTGCAGAGCATCCTTGGCTCTGGAAGCATTCCAGAGGAACACAAAGGATTGTGGAGAAACCCTCAGGGCTGCTGAGAACTGAATTTAACCCAACACAGGCATCCCTTCTGCCTAAAACTAATCCACCCTGTTATTTTGGAACATGTCCCCTTAAATTGGGGTTTTCCAGAGAATAGATTTGTGGCCTTTTATGACTGTTTTTAGAAGCTTCATATATTTTCTTAGCTCATTATTTTACCTGTTTTGGCCCATTTTGGGGGTTCCTGGATGAGTCAGTGTCTTATATATGCTCAGAGAGCATCCCAGCTTGTCCTGATATTCATGGTCTAACACAATGAGGAACAGCACGTGTTGGGAACTGAATTATTAGGACACCACAAACAGGGTAAGAAATAATCTAAGGCTGGAAATATCACAGCAGAAGGATTAAAAAGAAAAATAACCATGAAAAAATTACCACTGGACCTTTAGACTTTTAAAGCAAAACACAAAGTTGGTATCAATCGTTTCCAGCAGGACCAAGGAAGGTTCAAGATGGTGCTTGGGTAAGGAGAGCAGAATTCACAGAATCATGGACTGGTTTGGGTTGGGAGGGACGTTAAAAATCACCATGGGCAGGGGATTGCCCATTCCAATTAATTCTTTAGCTTTCCCTGGTTAAAAATAAAAACAAACCAAACCCACGAGGCGGAATCTCAATCTCCCCATGAAATAAATAACAGGAACGAGCAAACCCCAAGCTTTTCCTTTCCCTAGCACGCAGACAGAACCTCAGCCCATCACAAACCCTGCTGGATTTAAATATCCAGAATATTCAATGCATCAACAACAACAACAAAATATAATCCAGGCTATTTCATATGACAATGCACAGAGGACGAAAATAGAAAGGGCCGCTCCATTAAGCTTGAATCTCAAACTGCACTGAAATTATAATCAACAGCTTCTTCAGGGCAAGGGAAGACAAAACAAAGGGAGGCAGGAGGGAAAAAAAGGCATGGAGGGTTTTTTTTTCCCCCCAATGGCACTTAGAGGAACACAGTTCCAGCCTTTTTCTGCCCCCCCCCCCAGAGAAGTGGCTTGGCTGAATTCTGTTTTTTTTAGCAAACCCCTTTGGTTTTCCAGAGCTGAAAAAGGCAGGAGCGAGGCAGGATCCATCAGCAGGATGCCCTGATCCACTGCCCTCCTTCCCTGCCCTCTCCCAGTTTCCTTGGAATCAAAACAAGTCCCAAGGAAAGGCAGGACTGAATCCTACCCAGATCCATCAGCGTAGGGTTAGTGTGGGACACATTAGGGCAGGTTTAGGGTGGGGGACTCGACCTTCACCCCATTCTCTGTATTGTCCTTTCAGGTCTCTCCTCTCTTGTTCTCAGGCCACGCTAAGATGTCATTTATCCTTTGTGGTTGTTTTCCAGCCAGATTTTTTCAACAGACATTGGAATATCAAGTGGAATAATTCCACCTTCTCTTATGCATTTATTTATTCATTCATTCATTCATTCATTCATTCATTTATTTATTTATTTATTTATTTAATTAATTATTTTGTGCTGCTTGAGATCACTGTTTCCAAAGCCAACATTTTGTGGAAAAATCGAACGAAGGAACCGACAAAAATAAAGTTTACAGTGACAATTTAACTAGCTTTTCCTGGCATGACCTCACCCTGCCCCAGGATGCAGAAACAGGAACTGACTTCCCTGACTGAGGAAAACTTGAAAAGTTGACACAAATCAGTCTCTCCAAGCTGCTCTCTTTGGAGTGTGCCTACAATCCCCAAACTCCTTCGGATTCCACAGGTTTCCTGCAGCTACAAAATCCGATTCCTGATATTATATTAGTTTTTTTTTCATCATTGATTGATGTAAATGAAATAGGAAGAGAAATACCAGCTCTCCAGCCAAAAAGAAAAATGCCTCTTTTACAGGCTCAATATTTCACACGGAATATTCATCCTTCTTTGGGAGCAACTTCTTTTTTTTGGGGGGGGGGCTCTCACATTATATTTTTACTGACAGCATTAAATGCTGAATGTGGGCAATACCTTTGATTTATGGACAATTTACAGCGAGCACAGAGAACCTCGACAGGGCTCTTTTTGCTTTCTTTATCATCTCCCCCATAAATTCCAGCTGCTCCAAGGAGCAATGAGGAATCAGGGCTGTGTTTGATCCTTGGATCTCCTGATCACACCCGGGACTTTCCTCGTGGCTTTGGGGTTGTTTGGAGCCTTGGAGGGCAGTTCAGATTTTTTTTGCAGCGGCCTCCTGACTGCTTTCCTTTTTTTTTTTTTTTGGGACAGCTTGGGAAGGGATGAGAACATGGAGAGGGGATGAATTGGTGCAGGAACAGCCACACCAGAGCAGATAAAAGGTTCACCAAGCCCAACTCCAACTGCAGAGTCACATGGAAACACCTCAAGAAGGTTCTACTGGGCTGTCCTCCAGATTTACAAGTTGCTGGTCCTTTTGCCATTGATCTGGGATGGTTGAAATCCGTTGAAAATCCACATTTCACGTGTTCTGTCCCCTTTTTTCCCCTTTCCCCCCCCACATTCACACCCCAGGGAAGGTGCTGGACTCGCTTCTCTGTAAAACTGCTAAAGGATGAGCACAGCTGACAACTTTTATGTGGTGTGGCTCCTCCAAAAGGAGAAAAAGAGGTGGGGTTGTGTCCCTGAGGGACCATGATGGAGCTCAGGCAAGGATGGAGGTGCCTCCATGGTTGCTGCCGGTGCTCAAACCACTCAGACACAATGCTGAGAGTGACTCTGGGGCTTCTCCACTTGAGAGCTGTATCCATGGAGTCCCCTTGTCCTCTCTCTTCCAACTCCCTTCAAATTCAAGGCAGATGCCATTGGCAGAGATCACAGATGGAGGGCACGACCTTCTTAGCTTGGGTGAGAAGGGAGCATGGCCAAGGCCTCACTCTTGGAGTGGAAAAGCACCTGGAAAGAATAGAACTGGGTGAAAGTCAAGAAGGAGAGGGACAGATCAACTATGAGTTTCCTCCTTCTCCTCTTCATTCTTCATTCTTCTTCTTCTTCATCTTATTATTATTTTGTTATTATTATTATTATTATTATTATTTTATTAGTAGTATTATTTTCTTCTTCTTCTTCTTTCTCCTTTCTTCTTCTTCTTTCTTTTTCTTCTTACTTTCTTCTTATTATTATTTTATTATTACTATTATTTTTATTATTATTATTATTTATTATTATTATTTTTTAATTATTTTTTTCTTCTTATTTTGTTGTTGTTATAATTATTATTTTCTTCTTATTATTTTGTTATTATTATTATTATTTTCTTATTCTTCTTCTTTCTTCTTTTTCTTCTTCTTTCTTCTTCTTTCTCCTTTCTTCTTCTTCTTATTTTATTATTATTATTATTTTCTTATTATTTTCTTCTCCTTCTTCTTCTTATTATTATTATTTTATTCTTATTGTTAGTATTTTCTTCTTCTTCATCTTATTATTATTTTCTTTTTCTTCTTCTTCATCTTCTTCTTATTATTTTCTTCTTCATCTTCTTCTTCTTTCTTCCTCTTTCTTCTTTCTTTCTTCTTTCTTTCTTCTTTCTTTCTTCTTTCTTCTTTCTTCTCTCTTCTCTCTTCTTTCTTCTTTCTTCTTTCTTCTTTCTTCTTTCTTCTTTCTTCTTTCTTCTTTCTTCTTTTTTTTTCTCCTTCCTTCTTCTTCTTCCTTCTTCTTTTTTCTTCTTTCTTCTTTCTTCTTTGGGTCTAGTGGAAGGTGTCTCTGCCCATGGCGGGGGGGGGTGGAACAAGATGAGCTTTAAAGTCCCTTCCAACCCAAACCATTCCATGATTTTATGAACCAAACCATTCTGTTTCTTCCCCTGGGTCCTTGTAGCAGCCGAATGGAACCCTCAGCAAATTGCTGGCAGTGGTGGGGTGGTGAGAAAGCAACACCAGTCGTGGTGTCCCCATGTGTGAACTGGAAACACAGGGCATTTTTTTTTCCCAGAAACTCTTCACCCACCCCAATTCTGCTGCTCCACAAACGCAAACTTCTCACCTTTAAGTCACTCACTGGAAGATGCATCCAACGGGATGAGGTTCCACAAGGCCAAGGGCTGGGTCCTGCACTTTGGCCACAACAACCCCCGGCAGCTCCAGGCTGGGCCAGAGGGGCTGGAGAGCAGCCAGGTAGGAAGGGAGCTGGGAGTGGGGATGGACAGGGAGCTGAACAGGAGCCAGAGTGTGCCCAGGTGGCCAAGAAGGCCAATGGATCCTGGCCTGGCTCAGGAACAGGGTGGCCAACAGGGCCAGGGAAGTGATTCTGCCCCTGGACTCAGCGCTGGTGAGGCCACTCCTGGAGTGCTGTGTCCAGTTCTGGACCCTCAGCTCAGGAAGGACATGGAGGTCCTGGAGCAGGTCCAGAGGAGAGCAACGAGGCTGGGGAAGGGACTGGAGCACAAGTGCTGTGAGGAGAGGCTGAGGGAGCTGGGGGGGCTCAGCCTGGAGAAGAGGAGGCTCAGGGGAGACCTCCTCACTCTCTGCAACTCCCTGACAGGAGGGGGGAGCCAGCTGGGGGTTGGTCTCTTTTCCCAGGCAACCATCAGCAAGACAAGAGGGCTGGGTCTTGAGCTGTGCCAGGGGAGGTTTAGGTTGGAGATTAGGAAGAATTTCTTTACAGAGAGGGTGCTCAGCCCTTGGAATGGGCTGCCCAGGGAAGTGGGGGATTCTCCATCCCTGGAGGTTTTTACGAAGAGACTGGATGTGGCATCAGTGCCATGGGCTGGGAACCACAGCGGGGTTGGATTAAGGGTTGGACTTGATATCTCAGAGGTCCCTTCCAACCCAGCTGATTCTATGATTCTATGAAAACACGCAGGAAAACTGCCCCTCAGCCATGGCATCCGGAGCTTCCCAAGCTCTGGGTGCTCCATATGCTCGGAGGAAGGAACCATCTGCTCGCGCAGGATGAGGAAAACACAACTTCCACAGCCTGGGTTGCGGTTTTTAGGTCATGGGGTGTTGTGAGAGGATCGTTTCGGCCTCCAGCGCTCGGTGTGTCGGTGGCAAATCGCTCAGTGCTGAATTAATCTCACTCTTCACGCGTCTGGAGTCGTTTTGTGCTGCTTGTAAGGCAGCATTTCTGTGCCTAATCGTGTATCACCCCCCGGGGGCTGCTGTGAACAGAGCCTGTGTTTAGATCAGAGTTGTTAATCTGTTTCCCTTTCTTTTGTTTTCCTCCATCCAGGTCACTGCACACCTGGGCTAAAACACCTGTGTGTAAAATCACAGCTGAAATCGCGGCTCCTGCCTGGCTCCTGCTTCCTGGATCGTGGATGGGAAGCTATTATGGATTAGGATAAACACAATGTCAACACTGACAGCTTTGGCACAGGCTTTGCTACAGAACAATTGTCTGATTGCTCTGTCTCTAAACCTCCTTCCACACGGCTACTCCCACGGATGGATAATCTGCCTCCAGCTGGGCCCACAGTCTCCCTTTTGGAGAGCAAATCTTCAGGAAAAAAACCAGCATGGATTTGCTGGTTAATGAAGATGCACTGGTTTCAAACAGCTGAGAATGATGGTACTTAAACCGAATCCTAAAGCTGGAGCGAAGAAGGAAGTTTCCAACCCCTTGTCCACTGTGCAGTATCTGCTGCAATTCCTTTTGCCTTTTCCTGGAGGTTGTTCAGGGGCTGCTGCAATTCCTTTTCCTTTCTCCTGCACGGTGTTTCAGAATCTACCCCCCCTATTTCCAATCTGAACTTGGAGAAGGACCATCCTCTCTGGAGAACTTTGTGCTTTTCCACCAGACAAGTTGTCCCCCAAAAAAATATCCTGCAAACTTGTCTTGCTAAAATACCCCACAAGTCTTTCTATCATGACCATGACGATGCCCTGGCTCTCCTACTGTCTCTTCCTGGAGCATATTTGAGTTTCTGTGGACTTCTCTTGTCTGTTTGTCCTCTCCATGAGCCTCATGGAAGCGTTTTGCAGCTTGTGGAATTAATGGCCTGTTGATCCTCCAACCCCTTGTGCAGGGTCTGCTGCAATTCCTTTTGCCTTTTCCTGGAGGTTGTTCAGGATCTGCTGCAATTCCTTTTCCTTTCTCCTGCAGGATGGTTCAGGATCTACCCCCCCCTATTTCCAATCTGAACCTGGAGAAGGACCATCCTCCCTGGAGAACTTTGTGCTTTTCCACCAGACAGATTGTCCCCCAAAAAATTATCCTACGAACTTGTCTTGCTAAAAAAAACCAACAAAGTCTTTCTGTCATGACCCTAATGATGTTCTAGCTCTCCTATTGTTTCTTCCTGGAGCACATTTGAGTTTCTGTGGACTTTTCTCTTCTGTTTATCCTCTCCATGAGCTTCATGGAAGCGTTTTGCAGCTTGTGGAATTAATGGCCTGTTAATCCTCCTGGACTGGCCACACATGGATGAGTTGCCCACAGTTCTGCAGGTGGACACAGCCTGGCACAGATAGTCCCTCCTATGCCATGAATTTTTTACAGCAGCATAATCAAAATGTTCCAGGCTTGTCTTATTCCTGTGGGGAATCAGCTTGTGAGCAAATTGAGGAAGATACAGTTTGACTGCATGAAGGAGGTATTTGTATATATTCTCTGCTTATGAGCCTTCCACAGGCTGGTCTTGCTTTCTTACAAATCACAGAATCATCCCATCATTTAGGATGGAAAGGAGCTCCTTGGGGTTCCCTTCCAGCTCAGGATATTCTGTGATTCCTGAGGTCATCTTGTCCACCCCTCCTGCTCAAGTAGAGTCATCTCCAGCAGCTTTCCCAGGACTGTGTCCAGTTGTGTTTTGAGTATCTCCACTGGCAGAGACTCCACAACCTCTCCAGGAAATATCTTCTGGTGTTTCACCACCTTTACAGTAAAAAAAAAAAAAAAGAGCTTTTTCTCTGTTCAGGTTGTATTTTATGTGGGTTTAGTTGGCATCCATTGCCTTGGGCATCACCAGGAAGAGTCTGGCTCCTTCATCTTCAGGGAACAAGGGACAGGACGAGAGGAAACAGCCTCAAGTTGTGCCAGGGGAGGTTTAGGTTGGATATCAGGGAAAATTTCTTCATGGAAAGGGCTGTCCAGCCCTGACAGTGGTGGAAACCCCATCCCTGGAGGGATTTAAAGCCGTGTGGATGTGGCCCTTGGGGACATGGGTCAGTGGTGGCCTTGGCAGTGCTGGAGAATGGTTGTACTGGGTGATCTCAGAGGGCTTTTCCAACCTAAACAATCCATGGAATGGCACAAATGCCCCTCATTCAACAGTCACAGCATATGAGCAGCACATTTCAGAAGAGACATGAAGGAAGACACTTCTGTTGGCTGAGATTTTCCCTTCTGCTCAGCAAGGCACAAACGGACAAGCCCCATAAACAACACCAGAGGCACTGTCACCACTGCACCTTTTTAATTCAGCCCCACATCGTGTTTGAGAAGAGCTTCCTTTGGGCTGAGGAGGTATTTCCCAGCACTGCCAGTGGTGATCCATGGCAGGAGACTGTCTGGAATGCAGGCCCTGGACAGAAGACACCAGAGGTCTGGACAGAAGACACCAGAGATCTGGACAGTGTCATGTCAAGGCAGTTGCCATCTGAGCTTTACAAACCATGCTCATTCTATTGATGCCCTTTTTTTTTACCATCATGAACATCCTCAGGTTAGTTTTCCAAGTTGTGTGTCAAATCCAGAAGTGATTCTGGAATATCTCGGGCTTACTTCTCTGGGATCACATCGGGCCAACCTGCTTTGTCACCTGCCATCCACAAATGGGTTTTCCTGAGCTTGAGATCCTTAAATTCACTCTGTCGAAGTAGACGGTGGACAAACACAATCATAGAATCACAGACTGGTTTGGATTGGAAGGGAACCTAAAGATCATCTCCTTCCACCCCCTGCCATGGGCAGGGACACCTTCCAGGAGCCCAGGTTGATCCAAGCCCCATCCAACCTGGCCTTGGATGCTTCCAGGGATGGGGCAGCCACAGCTTCTCTGGGCAAAATCCACAAGTACAAAGTGGACTTTGTATTTATAACTCGATGCTTTCCATGATAAAACCTCATTTTAATGTTTCACTTCCACAAGTCCTCTAACACTGATCTCCCCTGAGCTGCAGAGGATGTCCAGTTTCTCCTGGACAAATCCACCTGCAAAACAACAACTCCAAGGCCTGTTACCAAGGAAAAGGTTGTCTCTAAGTCTTTGATCCATCTCAGAGCCCCATCAGATGCTTCTGTAGCCCCTTTCTCACTTTCTCACGAGCCAGAGCCACAATTCATTCAGCAGCGAAAGACCTTAATTTCATTAGCACTAAATCCGTGGTAGGAGCAAACCCAGCAGACAAAAGAGGAGCTGAGGATTGAGAAGTCAGAGATCAGCTCTCGTGGTGACTCATGGGACTCACGACAACACGTCAGTGCACAATAAAATGTCACACCATGAAAAATCCTCATTGTCTGCCCATAAATCCTTCTCCCAGCTGGGTCATCCCCCCGTCTCCTGCCCTGCTAAAGGCCACAGAGCTGTTCACACTCGCTGGTAGAGGTCCCTAACAATGGAGATTTTGGGAAGGGAGCCAACACCCTCCCAGGCTGGGGGTTGGGAGGTCATCCTTTGGCTCTGGCAGGAGCTGGATTGACATTCCTTTGGAGCCAGGGCTGAGAATTGGAGTGTCAGGCAGCTGGAGAGGCAGAGCAGATGCCTGACTGTGGTACAGCAGCGAGGAGGAGGAAAGTGTGGTCTGTGGTCACTGCCCTGCTGATGGTCATCACTCCTCTTCCATGACAAGGTGGAGCAGCTTCATCAGCAGGATCAGGGAGCTCCTGGTGTTGGAGAATCCTGTTGTTGGAACACTCGTGGAGGACAAACAGACTCAGATCATCACAGACAAGGGAGAGAGACACCCCTTACTGACCTCTTGCTCTTTGGGTGGATCCTGTTGCCACCAGCCAATTGCATGAGGAAAGGAAGTCCCTTTTCCCTGCTCTCAGGTGTGGAATCTGCAGGGGGATTCCACTGGGCCATGAAAAGTGGCTGGTGCTTAGGACTTGGAATACTCTGGACATGACTGGAAGCAAACATAAAGACAGCGTGTAATGGGAATCAACTTAGGATCACGGAATCACTGAGGCTGGAAAAGCCCTCCCAGATCATCCATTCCAATCTGTGCCCAATCCCCACCTTGTCACCCAGCCCAGAGCATGAGTGCCACATCCAGTCCTTCCTTGGACACCTCCAGGGCTGGGGAATCCACCACCTCCCTGGGCAGCCACTTCCAATGCCTGACCACTCTTTCCATGTAGAAATTCTTCCTGAACTTCTCTAACTTTGGTCCCTCTGTCTACGAATCCACAGAGAGAGAGAGAAGGAGTCATCCCACCTGGTCTGTATCCAATGGTCAAAAGGAGTGTAAACACCTGCTTTGGGATGGCCACGTGGCTTTTACACAGCTCCAGGAAAAGGTGAATCCTCCCACGTGAAGGAGTTCCAGAAATTAAGCAATTCCAGAAATTAGGCACCTACCAGATGAGCTGAGCCAAGGAGACCATCGTGTTTTTGGATCATGGGTGGTGGGCACCTGGAGATGAAAGTATGATATAAGTGCTTCTTATTTTAGATGATAATCTAAAATTATCTGTGTGTCTCTCAGTGTTGGAAAACACCCATAAGGACGTTGCCTTCACGGGAATTGTGAGCAGG
The DNA here is from genome assembly GCF_003945595.2 of Pipra filicauda. Classification (NCBI taxonomy): domain Eukaryota; kingdom Metazoa; phylum Chordata; class Aves; order Passeriformes; family Pipridae; genus Pipra; species Pipra filicauda. The sequence continues at coordinate 90,906 of NW_024104797.1, read as the reverse complement.
AATTGCAGTGCCTGCATCTGGGATGCCTTTTGCTGACAGAGGGCATGAAAAGCAGGGGAATCCTGGGTCCAGCAGATCCTACTTATGGCCCAGGATAAGCATTCCATGAGGGCCAACACATTTGTTACCTCAGACTTCAGCACAAGGAGAAATCTGTCATTTCGCAGCCCGTCTGAGGTCAAAACACAAAATACAATTTGGGAGTTGGTTTTTTTTCCGTGCCAAAAAGAGGGTGGTGATAATGTGGCCGTTCTCCTCTTCAGAGCAAAGAGCAAGAGAAGTGGTGAGAGAGACTCTGTCACCTGTGAGAGCCAAAATCCAGCTCCAACCCACACAACGACCCCGGCTCTGCTCCCTGTCTGTCAGAGCAATATTTGAGGGGATTTTTGGGTCTCTGAAATCACAAATTTAGTTCAGTTGTCTCCCTGAGCACATAAAACACCTTGTTCCATGCAAAGAGGTATGTTGAGGCTGGACAGATGTCCTCAGGCTGTGCACCCATACTGGACAGATGGACAACTGCCTCCACCCACCAGGAGAAGCTGCTCTTGGCTTTGGTGGCCAACACTTCAAAGGGGGTGATAACCCACCAGCCAAGCTGCCAGCAAACCCTTCCCTTTGGGATCCTGGACTCTATCCATGTGTTTTCCATGTGCAAAGGAAGTTGTTTGTGTACAAGGTGTAATTTTGATAAAGATTCCTCCACCAGTCAACAGGTTTCCTTCTTCTCCTGTCGAAATCACTGGGAGATTTTCGTTATTGTTGTAGAAACCAGGCCAGAAAAGACAAGTTTTTCCTTGGGATGATTTGATCCTGACTAAAAAAACTGCTTTATTCCACCCCTGTGGGATGGAACAGCCCTCAGTTATACCCAGCTGGGGCCCTGGTGAAGATGCACTTCCATTTTATGGAGAAAGCATCCTAAAATAGTCCAGGGAGCAATTGGAGAATGGGGAACTCCTGTCTCAGCCCAGATGTTTCCCATAACCAGCCATTTCCCATAACTCTGGTTGACTGGTTACATTCAGCTGCCCAGGAGCTTTTCCTCTTGTGTTTGGATGAAAATTTCATTGTCCAGCTGAATCCTTGGTGGCCAAAAAATTTTGGACACGAAGCACTGAAGGAACAACCTTCCCCTGGTGCAGCTGCTGTCCTTGTCTCTAGCAAGGACAACTGGGATTTATCCAATTATCCAACTGCCTTAAGATGTGGCTCCTAGAAATACCCACAGATTGACCCGGAGTTCAGAGCTAAACAGCCAAAAATAAACCTGATAAAACATCCCAGTAAAAAAATAAAATACATAAACCTGATATAAAATATACCAAACAAAACTGATTTTTTTTTTTTCCCAACAGTTTCCCACAGTGGAAAAGTCACCACAATTTGTGTTGAATGGATCACTCTTGAAACTGGCCATGGATTTTTCAGTCCAACAGGTCTCCCAGGAGGGGTTTTTCAATCCATTTAAATGTGGTGTGGGAAAACCTTTGATTTATATGACACAAGAATGAAATGTCTCGTTTAGTGTCTGCCTTAATTCTGTTCTTGATATGAAGTAATGACTTCATTGTGATTTCGGTCTCAAGTGACATTTTCCTTTCCTGTGGATGTGGCTTTAGGAAATTGGGATTTTTAAGACCTTAAGCTGCAGCCAGAGGTGGCTTTGCTGGAGAATTTTGTCTCTGATAATGCAAAAGGCATCTTTTTATTGCCTAAGTGTGGGATGTGCTGGGAGAATCAAGCCCTGATTTGGATATGAGAGGTACAGTTCACCCGAAAAACAAGGCCAACAGCACAGAGATGGCAGTTGGCAAAACGACAGCACAAGAAAAGTGGTAAAATGAGGAAAACATGGATTATCAAAGGATGTGACTTCAGCAGAATATTAGGGGTCATGATAATGAACTCAAGATAAAGCATCTTCATTTGGGAATTTATTTAAATGGATTGAAATTCTTGAAGCCACTCTGGTATATCTGAGTTTCTTGGAATTCCTAGACTGAAGAATTTGGAGTGCCAACGTTTTTGGCCCAGTTTGCAAGAAAAAGTTTCTGTTGGTGTTTTCATGGAGAGGGGGATGAATTCTCCATTCTTTCCTGCTCCAATTTGCCCTGACAGCTCAGAATGGGAGCAGGACCCCTCAGTTATGGGACATAGAGGGCAGTGGGCAAAACAACAGCACAAGAAATGTGGCAGAATGAGGAAAACATGGATTATCAAAGGATGTGACTTCAGCAGAATATTGAGGATCACGATAATGAACTCAAGATAAAGCATCTTCGTTTGGGCATTTATTTGAGTGGGTAGAAATCCCTGAAGCCACTCTGGCACGTCTGGGTTTCTTGGGATTCCTAGACTGAGAAATTTGGAGTGCCAACGTTTTTGCCCCAGTCTGTAAAAAAAGTTGCTGTTGGTGTTTTCATGGAGAGGTGGATGAATTCTCCATTCTTTTCTGCTCCAATTTGCCCTGACAACCCAGAATGGGAGCAGGATCCCTCAGTTAGGGGAAGAGGGGGTTTGTAACCACCGGATGAGGAGGGTTGGAGTATCTGTCACCTCTTCCTCCACTCCTTTTGTTTTCCTCTGTCTCAGCAAACCCCCATCTCGCTCCAGCCACAGCCAGAGCATTTGTTGTCCTTCAGTGCCAGGAACTGAAGAGCTCTCTCCTCTCAGATTACAGTTCCCAAGCAGGTACTTACAGACAATGATAAATTACCCCTTAACCTTTTCCTCATAACACCAGGCAACTCATCCCTCCCACCCTCGGATGTGTGTCCTCCCCCTCCTCCTTCCATCCCCATCCCCGTCCCTTCAGCTGCTCCTGCTGCTCTTCCCTGAACTCCAGTTAAACAACATCCTTCTGGGGCAGGGACTGAGTGAACTAAATCCAGGGGTTCAGGGGTACCCAGGGGTCCCTGGGTGTCCCTGGGCTGATGTTTCCTGCTCTTTGTTCCCACTACAGGTTTGCCCAGTGCTGTTTCTTTGTCATGACCACGACATTCCGTGTAAGATCCTCCACAACTCGTCTCCAAACCGCACTCATCTCTCCTGTCCCCCAAAGGGCACCTCAACACCTAAAATATCCCCTCTCCTCACGCCGCCCTTTTCAAGGGAAACACTCTCCAGGATGACCCAAGGACCCAGGGTTGTTGTAGTGATTAGTTTGACCGGTTGGATCACAGAATCCCAGAATGTGCTGAGCTGGAAGGGACCCACAAGGATCATCCAGCCCAACCCTCAGCCCTGCACAGGCCCAGCCCCAAGAGTCCCACCCTGTGCCCCAGAGGATCAGCCAAACATGTTCTGCACGGCTCAGAGAGCACATGTAAGAGGAGGACAAGCCTAGTCCTGCCTTATCCTGGCCAGGAATGTCTCCACCATCCTGGCTAAGCTGATTTTCCAACCTGTTTTGCTGGTCAGTACCTCACTACTCCTCTACAAATAAAAGGACCATGAGGACACGAGTGGAGGCTTCTCCTTCCACCCAGCTCAGCCCAGCCAGGCAGGATCTCACAGGGTTACAGAAACGCTGAGCTGGAAGGGACCCACAAGGATCATCCAGTCCAACCCTCAACCCCGCACAGGCCCAGCCCCAAGAGTCCCCAGAGGATCATCCAAACCCTCCTGGAGCTCTGGCAGCCTTGGGGTTGTGCCCACTGCCCTGGGGAGCCTGGGCAGTGCCCAACCAGCCTCTGGGGGAAGAACCTTTGCCTGAGATCCAACCTGAGCCTGCCCTGGCACAGCTCCAGCCGTTCCCTGGGTGCTGTCCCTGGTCCCCCCAGAACAGAGCTCAGTCCCTGCCCCTCCTCAGGCAGTCGGAACTGCAGTGAGGTCTCCCCTCACTCTCCTCTCCAGCTGAACACACCAAGTGCCCTCAGTGTCCTCACACAGCTTAAAATCAAGGCCCTTCCCCACCCTTCCTTCGGATGCAGTGGTTGTACCGGGTTTGGAAAAGCTGATTCTACTCCATGGCAGGACAGGTGGTCTGGAAGATCCCCTTTGATCCCAGTTTGGGAGAATTTATGACATTCTAGCCCTTAGGCAATATGTAAATGGAAAGGAACCCTGTGGAGAGACAAAGACCTTCCCTGTGGCTATGGAGAAACCTGGAGAGGTCTCTCTCCTATCCAGCATGACATGGAGTCATTTCTGACCTCCAGACCTCATAGCACATCCTCTCCCTTTTCCCTAAGCCAGGCAAACATGGGAATGAGCCTGAGACAACCCTTCCAGCTGTTCTTCTGACACATTCTTCTTCTGAATTCCAGCCCCACCGTGACAGACTCCACCAGTGTTAACTCCATCCACGAGACGTTCCCAGCGAGCAGAAAGGTCCCTTTCAGCCTGGATTGATCCCAGTGCAGGGGATGCTTGGTGGGAATGAATGAATGAATGACAGACAAAAAAAGTGCTGGCATTTCTGAGAGGCAAAGAGGCTGCTTTGTGTCTGGTGGCTGAGAGGGGGAGAAGAAAAGACTGCTTGTCAGGCTCAGTGAGGGGTTTCAGACGGAGGGAAGTGTTTATGGCTCTTCCTAATTGCTGTAATATTCCTGCCACAGCCACGGTGCTTTTGTGGCTGCTTCACTTGCTCTGACAAATCAGCTGCCAGGAGGAGAGAAAACAGTAAAGTAAATAATTTAAGCAATGAAAGGAAGGGTGGCTGATGCTGCTGGTTTCTCCAGCCCTGCTCTCTGCCCACAGGAAGGTGCCCAAATGACACACCAGGACTGACCCTGCCCCGCCCAGTGCTGGCCTGCTGACCTCTGGCTGTGGCCACTCTGCTGATGCCTTTCCATACAATCCAAGTTAATCCGCACAATTTCCAGCTTAATTATGGAATCACAGAATCACCAAGGTTGGAAAAGACCTCCAAGGTCATCGAGTCCAACCTGTGACCAATCCCCACCTTGTCCCTCAGCCCAGAGCACTCAGTGCCACGTCCAGTCCTACCTTGGACACCTCCTGGGATGGGGACTCCAAACCTCCCTGGGCAGCCCCTGCCATGGCCTGTCAGCCCTTTCCAGGAAGAAATTCTTCCTGATGTCCAACCTGACCCTCCCCTGGCACAGCTGGAGGCCGTTCCCTCTCCTCCTGTCCCTTGTTCCCTGGCAGCAGAGCCTGACCCCCCCGGCTCCTCCCTCCTGTCAGGGAGTTGCAGAGCCAGAAGGTCCCCCCTGAGCCTCCTTTTCTCCAGGCTGAGCCCCCCCAGCTCCCTCAGCTGCTCCTGCTGCTCCAGCCCCTTCCCCAGCTCCGTTCCCTTCCCTGCACACGCTCCAGCCCCTCCATGTCCTTCTTGTCCTGAGGGTCCCAAAACTGCCCCCAGAATTTGAGGTGTGGGCTCAGCAGTGCCAGTACAAGGGAATGGTCCCTCCTTTGGTCAGTCTTAGAGGTCTTTAGATTTAGAGGTCTTAGAAGTCTTTTGCAACATAAATGATTTCATGATTCTGTAAATTGTTCTTCCTCATCCACAGGACCTGGCAGGAAACGTCCTGTTGAGTTCAGCTTATTATTGAAGCACGAGGAGCAGGGAACATATTTTGGGGGATGTTTGGAGTTCAACATCACCATGTGCAACCTCAGAAGTGAGGTCTTGGCCCTCAGAGGTGAGGTCCTGGTCCAATGTCTTTCTTTAAAAACAGGTTTCCCAGGAAAGCTGACCGTGTTTGGTCGTTGGATGACAAAGGAGCCACGAAGCTGCAGTCAGACCGTGAGCTCTTCCACATGTGCACTTGCTATGGCACCAGATGTGGTCCTGGGGAAAAGGAACTCCTCTTCCTTGCCAAAATCTCCTTCATAATTTATTATTGCCCCCCCCCAAAAAAAAAAAAAATAGCTTCTGAGGAGTCTGGGGGCTCATTTTAGGTGTGTGAGGCCGTTTTTCCTCAGTGTGGAAATCCAAATTTGACAAAGTTTTAATTAGTTAGTGGGACTTATTGTCTTGGACTGGTAACACCTGAGGCCTGGATGAATGTCTGCATCAAATATATATGGCTTGGGGTGAGGGATAATGTTATAAACTCCTGGTACAGGCAGGATTTTAATCATATTCACGGGCATGAAGCCTTCCTTGAGGCAGCAGATGAACCAGCAGAAAACTGCAAACCCACTGAAAGAAAGGGGGCAGCAGTTTGGCAACTGGCTTAACAGTTAATTAACAGTTAACAGTTAATTTAAGAGTTTAACACCCCAAAATAACATTGCCACTCCATGGCTGGATAGATGGGAGACAAAAAAAAAAAACAAAAAACATCTCTTTTCTTGAATATATTTTACCTCTTCCCAACACCTGGAGAGCTTTAGGTGCCCAAGTTCATCCCCACTTTATCCCGGGGAAGAAACTTCTCAGCGCTTCAAACCTTTGAGGAAAAATTGCATTTCTATTTCTCGGTACAGAAATCGTACAGAAGATTTGCGCGGCAAACGCACAGAAAGGTTTGTTGTGGCGGTGGTTGGAGGAGAAAGAGCTCTCGGGAAAAAAAATCCCGGCGCTCTCATCGCTCGCCTGGAGCGCCGAGGTGGGAGGACAAAGCCCTTTGAACTCGCCCCACTGCTAATTAGCCTCGCTCGGCCCCTCGTCCTTAACGAGGGTATTGTCTGCAAATCGCTGCCTTTTATCCTCGGCAGGGAGGATAAAGTGCCTTTTCCAAGCAAAACGTACAAGTGTTGCCATGATCCGATGTCTCCGTAAATCAATCGCGAGGGTGTGGCTGGACACGGCCCTGCAAAGCGGAGTGGAAGCAGAAGGATCATTTCTAATTCCATTGAACTCTTAGAATATTCATCCCTTTTTTTTTTTTTTCCCCTTTCCTCCTCTTTTTGATGCCAAGGGGAGCAGGGGTCAGGAGTGGCTTCACCCTTTGGGAAATACTGAGCTGAGGAAGCAGCTGCCTCGTTCTTTAAAAGCTCTGAGATGTTCATTCTGCCTTAATTTTTATTTTTTTTTAATTTTTTTTTAGGATCTGAGTTTTATGTTATACCCATTTAGTCCGCTGAGTGAATTCTCTGCTTCTTGACCTCATGAGGGTCCACAAGGTACGTACATTAGTCCATCCTTAACTCATTTCAGGAGTCAGAAAACTCAGGAATTAGATCCAAGCCCCATTCTAGGGATATTTAACCCCAGGGAGAATCTCCTAGAAGCAGCAGGGCATGCTCCAAACCACTAATCTTCACCATTATCCCAGATATCTTCCCTCTATCCCCACGTTTTCACACCCCGAGGAGGCAACACCCACCTTCAAAGTTGTGCAACAACACCAACTACAACACACAGTGCTTTGTCTTAGATCCTTTCATCTGAAAATACAGACATTTAAGAACAATTTCATGCCAGCCAGAGGAATCTGGAGGAGAGGAATCACTCCTGGGATTTAGCATGAACAGGAGGTGCTGTGCTTGGAAGGACAGAGATCCCTCCTTGGCCAGAAGGTTTCAACTCTGCTTGGAGGTTTGCAGACTTTGCAGAGGCTCCCAGGAATCTGAAGAGAGACACCCACAGGGATTCTCTACAACAGGCATTTCACCAAATCCCAGGAATCTCTGCATCTTTAGGCACCTTTAGGTTCAACTTCACCAGTGGAAAAAGAATTCCTGTATTTCCAGGCTGCTCAGAGCTGCAGAGATGATCCGGATCATACGAGTCACTCAGCTATTATAATTAGAGAATCATGGAATGGTTTGGGTTGGGAGGGACCTTAAAGACCATCCAGTGCCACCCCCTGCCATGGGAAGGGACACCTTCCACTAGACCAGGTTGCTCCAACCTGGCCTTGGACACTTCCAGGGATCCAGAGGCAGCCACAGCTTCTCTGCCCAACCTGGGCCAGAGCCTCCCCACCCTCACAGACAGAAATTCCTTCCCAATATCCCATCTATCCCTGCCCTCTGGCACTGGGAAGCCATTCCCCTTTGTGCTGTCCCTCCATGCCTTGTCCCCAGTCCCTCTCCAGCTCTCCTGGAGCCCCTTTAGGCCCTGCCAGGGGCTCTCAGCTCTCCCTGGAGCCTTCTCTTGTCCAGGGGAACCCCCCCAGCTCTCCCAGCCTGGTTCCAGAGCATCCAAGACCATCTCATTCCACCCCCTGCTGTGGGCAGGGACACCTCCCACTAGCCCAGGTTGCTCCAACCTGCCCTTCAACACCTTCCAAGGATCCAGGGCCAGCCACAGCTTCTCTGCCCAACCTGTGCCAGGGCCTCCCCACCCTCCCAGGGAGGAATTTATGAGTTTATTCCAACTCATTCCAACCTGGAGACCAAAGTGTGCCCTTAGAGCAGCTCAGTTGCTTTAATCCTTGTCCTTTCCCTCAGCTGAGGAGTCAACCTGGGATCCTCCAGCCTTGGGACATCAGAAAATGCTGGAGGAAGTTTCCTCATCCATGTTTGGATGGCAGGAGGGACTAAAGGCTGTGACTTCCCAGTTACGAGACCCCAGTGCTCCTTCCCACTCACGCAGTTGGGGTGTAATTTGAGTGACAGGTCACCCAAAAATCTGTGCTGGTTTGGTTCCCTTCCAGGGAAAAAGTCCAGATGAAGGAGGAGAACATCCCTTCTCCCTGCTCCTCATGCAGCCACTTGTGAAAATCATTAGCAAACACACACTGAGAGCAAAATAAGAAGATTAAGAAATGAAATCACCATTTCATAATAGAATGCTTGGCTTGATGAGGGGGAAAAGCAAAATTAAACATGCTGGAGTCCCTCAGCACCATCCTGTCTCCTGTGGAACAGCAAAAGAGGGCTAAAAAACCAGGAGAAAGGCTGAGATTTAATATTGTCTCCAAAGTGCAAAGGGTCAACGACAGGTGTGTCGTAATTTTCTCTGCAAGTCCCAGATTTTGGGTGAACTCCTACAGGACAACACAGGAGAAGGGATGTCTGTGTGCTCTCAAGGTGGGAGTGCATGTCCCCTTCTCCAGGTCAAACAAGTTATTATGACTGAAATCCTGATTCCTAATATTTAAAGGAATCTGAACTCTGGGGTTCGTCTGCCCCAACCTGAGAAATGCCACTCCCTGGGCCCATCATTTTTTATGCTCACCTGGACCCCAGCAGCAAGAAATCCACATTCCCAGTGGATGATTTGTTCTGGATCATTTTTGGTGGGATGAATCACGCCACTGAAGTGCCACCAGGAGAGCTGAGGAGGAATATTGTGATGGGAATGTTGCCGTGAGGACAAGAGAGGCCACCTGCACAAAGCACCTTCTCTGCAGATCCTGGCTCCTTATTTCCCTATGGATAGAAACAACCTCTGGAATGGAAGGGAGGGGATCACACATGTCCCAGCCACCCAGGCCTGGCAGTTCTGTGGAGCAGGGGACATGAATTCCTCTTTACAGGTATAACAGGAATAACACATGGATCTGGATCGTTCCTGCACCTGCTACTTCCACTTCTGGGGTTGTTCCTCTTGGGATATCCCCAGAATCCCAGGACTAGGAAAGGTAAACCCCAAGGGATCTGAGGTCTCTTCTGGAGCAACAGTGGTGCAGAAAGAGGTGACCCAAGGGTTCTGTTGTCCCCACAATGCAGATATTTGATTGGGAATTGAATCCCACCCTCCCTCCCTTCACCTGCACGAGGAGGGTGCGTGTCAAGGTTGGATCTCAGGAGAAGGTTCTTCCTCCAGAGGGTGGTTGGGTGTTGGATCCCAAAATATAATATCTGCAGGGAGAGATTTGAGTGATCTCTGCAAAAAACCATGGGCTACAGAAGCTGGGAAAAACCCTCTTTATTGACCTCAGCCCTGTGGAGTTTTCCTGCCTTCTCCAGCAGGATATGAAGAGACACTTTGCATGATGTTATCACATGCCCTGTCCAAGCCAGAAAGTCCAAATCCTGAGCTCATCAAACCTGTGCAGAAGACCTATTGTGCCTTAAGTCTCCCTTTGTCTTCCCTGGATCCTCGAGTTCTGTAAACCCAAATTCCCCCGAGATAAAATGAGTTTTCCCCTATGAGGTACGTGTAAGACCCCAAATTTGTTAACCTGAGTTTTCCCCTGATGTCATCCCCTGAAACCCCCCTGTTGGTAATAATTGTAATAGTTACAACCCCCTGTTGAATATGTAGATCTTAAACCCTTCAAATATGAACTTGTGAGTCCAAGAAAGCATTCCAGTTTCTGCCTCCAAGCTGGGATGGTCATAGTTATTGATTCCCTACAGCTGGGCCCTGCCCAGGCTCCCCAGGGCAGTGGACACAGCCCCAAGGCTGCCAGAGCTCCAGGAGGGTTTGGATGATCCTCTGGGGCACAGGGTGAGACTCTTGGGGCTGGGCCTGTGCAGGGCTGAGGGTTGGACTGGATGATCCTTGTGGGTCCCTTCCAGCTCAGCACATTCTGGGATTCTGTGAAAATTAAAAAAAAAAAAAAAAGGGTTAAAACCCAATCAGAGGGAGGAAGTTAATGCTGCCTGTCTTCCCAGAAAACACCACTCAGCTGGAGAATGAAGGGGAGGATTGTTTGGGCCCTCACAGTCCAAGGCACTGGACGGAGCGTGGCACAAACAACCCCTTCAACCCCAGCCGTGACCTGCCCTGCTCACCCCTGTGTGCCAGGGCAGGGGTGACATTTCGGGCCAGACACGTGACACAGGGCATGAGATCACCAAAATGCTCCCCCCACCATTCCCAGCACCACGGGGTTCACTCAGAGAGGCATCATTTGCAGCAGATGAACTGTCAGTCGCGGGAGGGAAAAGCTGCTGCTGCTGAAACCCTCCCATTTAGCAGCACAAACCTCCTCGTTAATGCTCTCACTAACATTATGATTTTTAATTTAGCCCTGTGAGGCACCAGGGTCAGGAGCAGCCTCCAGTTGTTATTTGACTCTCCAAAAGCCAGTGGTGAGGAACAGCCCCTGCCTGGCCAGGCTTCTGCTCTGCTGGGACTTTCCAAGGGTTTACAATGAGATCAAGAAGATGAGCAATGACCTCTTTTTTCCCTTCTTTTTCCTTATTCTTTGTGGCAATTCTTTCTTCAGCAACGGACACCTTAATCCACAGGCTGACGTCCAGAGTAAAGTCACGGAATCCTGGAATGGTTTGGGTTGGAAGGACCTTAAAGCCCAGCTCATCCCACCCCCTGCCACGGGCAGGGACACCTTCCACTAGACCAGGGTGCTCCAACCTGGCCTTGGACACTTCCAGGGATCCAGGGGCAGCCACAGCTTCTCTGCCCAACCTGGGCCAGGGCTTCCCCACCCTCCCAGCCAACAATTCCTTCCCAATATCCCATCTAAATCTCTTTTTGATTGGACTAAACCTCCAGAGAATGATTTCATTTGTTGTTGGCAGCAAATTCACCCGGGGCCAACCAGACTGAGGCACTTCAGGGCTGCAGCAGAGTCAAGACCTCTTGTCCTCACACAATATTCCATCTTTTAACACTGATCCCCCCACTTTCAGCCTTTCTTGGAGGTGAAGATTTCACATCCCACATGACTGGTCAACGTGGATAAGAGTCCACTGGATGACAACCAGTTTATCCTGAGAGATGCTGAAATGTTGTCTTCCATCACACATCTGTGTTTTGCCAATTCAGGGAGAGAAAACCTTTCATTTGACTCTGGAAAAAAAAAAATTAAGGAAAAAATAAAATGTATACATAAATAAAATTATAAATAAATAAAATTATAAACAAAAATAAAATTTGTAACGCTATCTAAAAATTATAAATATATAAAAGAAATCAAATTTAACAACGGGAAACCCTAGTTACACATCCAGGTTCCACTGGTGGTCAGACACAAGGCTTCGTTTCACTCAACAAAGGACCAAATTTAAAACCATTAAAAATGAAAATTAAAAATTAATTTCCACAGTGGAATATCTTGTGGAAGAGGATGGGATATAATATGGAAGAGAAATGAAATTTCTGTCCTGGGAGAAGTTCTGATGTTTCCTGTTTTGGGTCAGGGTGCAAACCTGAGGTGTAATAATAATAATAGAAAGAAAACTCTCAATTGCTCTTTTTTCATTCCCATAAATAACAAAATGTTCTTCATTCTTCAATGAAGTGAAAGCACCTGACAGGCCAGAATTGAAGTTCTGTGTTTATTTGTTGAAATTATCCCAAATGTCACTTTTTTCCTATCCCTGTCGTGTTCCAGGACTGGATTCCTCAGCCAAAACCAGTTTTTTAGGTCCACCTGGGGTTAATCTCAAGTTCTGATGCCACCAGGCAGTGTCCCACATGTGTTTCCACTCAGGAATCCAGGGAACTCCTTGCTCTGATCCAGGTGTATTTTACACAGATGCACCTTTTCCCATAAATTTTAAAGCTTCAGACCAAACCAAACCCAAAGGCTTGCTCTGACTCCATTGGTGAAAACAAATGGGATTTTTACAAGCTAAAAATTCCTTACAAAAATTAAATGGGTTTGACTTCCTTCCCTTTCCAGCTGTCCTGTCTGGCACTGGAGAGCTCCCAGCTCTGGCTGATGGCACAACATCAACCCAAAGCATCAGAAACATCAGAAATTACCCAAAATTGGAGTCATTTTGTGCTCTTTTCTAAAGGAGATGCTACTACAGGCAGAGGAAGAAGGCAGACAATGTGCTGACTGAAATGACCTTTGGGGAGTAAAAAGGGATGTTGGATTGTCCCTGTCTCCAAGCACTTGTTGGACTATTAATGATCTTCCTTCCTCTGGGAAGATTTAGGCACTAAAATGAATTGCTGGTACTTCTCTCACTCATTTATTTGTTAATTTAGGCTGAGCTGTAAATATTTACCTTCCCTTTTTATTCCATCTGAGGAACTTCCAGCTCTCTGAGTGCGGACGTGGCTGTTCATCCAGCAGAGCTCTCAGCTCCCCAAGGCTGGCCCAGGTGACCTCGAAATTTGGGGTTTGTGGCTCACATCTCAGCTGAGCACTCAGTAGGTGTGCAAAGGGAGGTGGGACTGCAGTGTCACATCCCAAAACAAGGTCTGGAGATGTTTGCAAACCACCCCCAAGATAGGACACACGAGGTTATAACTCACTGCTGGAGTCTGGTGACTCTGGAGCCTGGTGCTGCCAGGACAGAGCTCAGAGTGCTCCAGGATCTGTCCCTTGGCTTGGCACAGCATCACCCGAATGCTGGGGCCACTCACTTTGGAGTTTGTGGGCAGAGAATCCTGGAATGGTTTGGGTTGGAAGGGAACTTAGAGACCATCTGGTTCCACCCCCTGCCATGGGCAGGGACACCTTCCACCAGCCCAGGTTGCTCCCACCTGGCCTTGGACACTTCCAGGGATCCAGGGGCAGCCACAGCTTCTCTGCCCAACCTGGGACAGGGACTCCCCACCCTCACAGACAGAAATTCCTTCCCAATAGCCCACCCAAATCTCCCCTTTTCCGATCTGAAGCCATTCCCCCTTGTGCTGTCCCTCCATCCCTTGTCCCCAGTCCCTCTCCAGCTCTCCTGGAGCCCCTTCAGGCCCTGCCAGGGGCTCTCAGCTCTCCCTGGAGCCTTCTCTTGTCCAGGGGAACCCCCCCAGCTCTCCCAGCCTGGCTCCAGAGCAGAGGGGCTCCAGCCCTGGCAGCAGCTCTGGGGCCTCCTCTGGACTCTCTCCAGCAGCTCCACGTCCTTGTGCTGTTCCCAGGGCTGGAGGCAGCTCTGCAGTTCAAAAAATACAGTTTTGACAGAAAATTTTGGGAAGGATAGAGAAGAATCCAGCATCTGGAGCAGTCAGAGCACCTCACAGGCACAGCCTGGCAGCATCTCTGTCTCTGCCAAGGAGCTGCAGGAATTTTCAGGGATGAGAAGGGAAGAGGGCACTGGAAGCAGCCGTTTGGGGAGGCGGCACGTGGGAGAGTTTCAAAGGTCTCCCTGTGCCTGCAGGGCCCCTGTGCAGCTCCTTGAGCCAGGCTGCTCATTCCCAAATTGATCCTTCCTCTAATCCCCTCCCCGGAGGCACCATTTAGAGCACTCAGGAACTGGCTGTTATTTGGGATTGTTGCAGAGCGGGGTTTTTTTGGGAAAAGCATCGTGATGCTCCTTCCCTGCTTTGCAAAGCGATCTCTCTGCTTTGGAGCCCTTTGTTCTCCTTTGATTTGTCTCCAGCCTTGTTTGGGAGGGGGGGGTGGAATTTGATGGAGTTTTACTGCCTCATATAACACTTATCACCAGCAATCAATATTGATTTTAACATCGTGTTTTGTTTTAAGGCTCCTTTTGTTGGTTTGCCTTCACTGTGCATGTTAAGAAGGTTTATAAAACCCACGATATTCTCTCATTTCGTGAAATCTTAGTGGGATAATTACCTTGCTCTGCTGACAGATCGTTGTGCCTGAATTATATAAAACCACCTTTCAGCTCCTGAAGGATGTTTTCCTACCTTGCCCTGCACTGGGGGGGTGTGAATGCACCGAGAAATCATCCCTGTGTCCAGTGGGAGATGATTTCCCTTTTTGCCTCACAGGGAAACTCACTCCCAAATGCCACCCAAAGTTTTCGGGGAGTGTGACCTTTCCTGTAAATAAGAAATCAAACAAATGAGAAAGAATAATGGCCAAGCCTTCAGGACAGGAGCTGAACCATTTTCCACCTGCCTACACCCAACAGAGCGCGGGAACAACCGGCCAGGTCGGGAAAGAATGGCTCTGGGAAAACCCTTCCTGATGGAGGAAGGAATTATATCCAGGAGGATATAGTTATATATAATTATATATATATAATTGGTCCTTCTGCTTTCAAGATGTGCCTCTGAGACAGAGAACTTTGATCCTCTTTTGTCATGCTCGTGCACCAGTTTGGCTACGAGGATGTCTACGGTCAGTTTTGGCATCTCTAAGGACAATTTTGGTGTCTCTGAGGTCAGTTTTGGCATCTCTGAGGTCAGTTATGGCATCTCTAAGGGCAGTCTTGGCATCTCTACAGTCAATTTTGGTGTCTCTATGGTCAATTTTGGTATTTCTAAAGTAAGTTTTGGCATATCTAAGGTCAGTTTTGGTACCTTTATGGTCAATTTTGGTGTCTCTAAGGTCAGTTTTGGCATCTTTAAGGTCAATTTTGGAGTGTCTAAGGTCAATTTTGGCATTTCTAACATTAATTTTGGTACCTCTAAGGTCAGTTTTGGCACCTCTAGGGCAAATTTTGGCATCTCTAAGGTCAGTTTTGGCGTCTCTAAGGTCAGTTTTGGTGTCACATGAGCCAAAGTTTTGAGGGGTGTCCCACTGTGCCACCTTTTCTCCTCTGTATGACCCCAGGACGTTTCCCTTCTGGTGCTTTCCAGGAGCTGCATTTCCACTTTCCAGGCCGGATGGAGGGATTCGAAGGCAAGGATTTGTTTGAGACACACACAAAGCTACTTTTCCAACCCATGGAAAAGGAAACTCCGGGAGAGCTGATGAGCTCAGAGGCCTTTTCCAACCTCGGCGGTTCCATGTGCAGGGGGGGAAGAGCTGAGACCATCCCGGGAGCTGGACAGCGATGGGATGAGATGGAAAATCATGAGCTGGGGCTGACAGCCTGAAGGCTGCCCCTAAGGGACATTTTGGAATGAGAGCTCCCTGGGCTGGGACACCAATTGACACCAAATTAATTAACGACTGTGGGAAAATGAAGGGATTTGGTGCATTTAATGCAGCTGCACGTGATTGCTCAGCCTTGATTTCTTAGTCAGAATAAATGGGACCCTCAGAGGTGACAAGTGAGGGCCAATGACCATCAAGCTCCAGTGATGCCTTGATGGCTGTGAAAAAGTTCATTTTCCCACATAGAGTTTGTAGGTCTTTGGTACCAATTTAATTAAGGATTGTGGAAAAATGAAGGGAGTTGGTGAATGGTTGACACCAATTTAATTCAGAATTGTGGGAAAATCAAGTGACTGCACACTGTGACACGATGCATTCATCAAACTCATCATGACTTCTCCGTTCTCTCCCTTCCCAGGGTTGATGCCTCCAGACAATCATCTCCTTATGAATCAGCCCTTCCAAAGTCATTGCTCCCGGGAATCTCTCCCCCAAAAGGAAAGCACGCAAAAGATCATGCTGCCTTTTCATCTTCCTCAGGCCCTGCATCCCCCCCAAACGATCCCTGTGGTCTGTCAGGGAGGGCACTGAACCCCTCGACAGCCGGGATTTCGGAGCTTCCGGAGGCACAGCGAGGTAGAAATGCAAGAGATAAAACCGTCCTGCTTTTGGATAATCCCCAGCAAACAGCACTTTCCTTAATCCCTCCCAGGGTGTTTTATTGGAGATCTGTGCTGTAGCTGGCTCTTCCCAGGCATTTGCTTCCCAGTTATTAAACACAGATCACTGGTAAGTGGATGGTCCCTGCACAAAAGCAGCAGCACTGAGGACCACACAGCCCAGGGCTCTCCAGATGTTCCAGGGAAGAGCTGAGCACTTCACTGGGATTAGTCTTTGGAGGCCTGGGCTCCCCTTGCCAAGGCTCTGGTTTGCCTCTGCACTGCTGGGCACTGCCAACTGCAATCAGGAAAAAACAGATCGGATGCAAGTGAAATCCAGTTGGGAATAACTGAGCAGTGGTGCCACCCAGGGCTCGGTACTGGGGCCAGTGCTGTTTAATATCTTTATCAATGTGGGCAAAGGGAATCAAGGACACCCTCAGTCAGTTTGCAGATGACACCAAGTCGGGTGGGATCTCCTGGAGGGCAGGAAGGCTCTGCAGAGGGATCTGGACAGGCTGGATCCACGGGCTGAGACCAACGGTGTGAGGGACAACAAGGCCGGGTCCTACATGGGGGTCACAACGTCCCCTGCAGCTCCAGGCTTGGGAAGAGTGGCTGGAAAGCTGGAAAAGGAGCTGGAGTGGCTGAACATGAGCCCAGGTGGCCGAGAAGGCCAATGGCCCCTGGTCTGTGCCAGCCCTGGTGTGTCCCAGCCCCAGGGCAGTGACTGTCACCCTGTGCTGGCACTGCTGGGGCACCTCCAGCCCTGGGGGCACTTCTGGGACCCTCAGACAGGAGAGACATGGAGGGGCTGGAGCGTGTGCAGGGAAGGGAACGGAGCTGGGAAGGGGCTGGAGCAGCAGGAGCGGCTGAGGGAGCTGGGGGGGCTCAGCCTGGAGAAAAGGAGGCTCAGGGGGGACCTTCTGGCTCTGCAACTCCCTGACAGGAGGGGGGAGCTGAGGGGGGGATTGAGCTCATCAACACAACCATGAAATGACCAGAAGGTAAAATATCCCATTTAGGGAGTTTAGACTTTCAGTTTTCCTGGTTGTATCAGAATCCCAGCACATCAAGGATTCCCTCTGTCTCACCTCACGTGAAACTCCTTGGAAAAAAAAGGACTCCCTATGCTTTTGATTTGCTTTGCAGGTTTTGGGGGGTTGGCTGACCATCCACAGTCCCTAATTCCTGACCCCTGGGGCTGCAGAGCCCCTGTCCAGCCTTTTCCATCCATGTGTCCCAGCACTTTGCACTGCAGAGCTCTCCTTGTCCTGCCCAACCACTGGGAAAGGGCCACAGGATGCAACAAAAGCTCTTGGAAGCGCTTTAAGCACCGAGCGATTCCTGAATTCCGTGACTCTTATTCATGGTGAGCTGCAACCAGGATTAGAAACTGCTCAGAGCTGCCCAGCTGAGCGAGGGCTGTGCCCAGCAGAGCCCATCACCAGCCTGTCCCCCAAAGCCAGGCCTGGAAGCTCAGCACACCTCGCACCGAGGGCTCGACACGTCTGAGCGAGCAGGAGCCACCGACCCAGCCAAGGTGGAATCCCACATTATGGCTGGATTTGCTGCCTTTCCTCCCAGCTGGGAGCTCTGGAGAGGAGGTTTGTTGAGCTGCAGTTAAGCAGGTGCAGATGGCAGGGCCAGCTGCCTGTTCCTTTGTTCTGGTTGTCACCACAGCGGCGGCTCTGGGTCAATTAACACTTGTTGCTGGGTGGCTGCTGGTTTTCCCCCCATGTAACAGCCCTGCCTCAGCTGGAGTTCAGCTCCAAAAGCCAGCTGAGAGCTGATTCCTGGATGGAAATCCTGCAAAACTCTCTGGCTTTTAGTGGTTTCTGTGGTTGATGTTTTCCAAACCACGACAATGGTGTAACTCAACGATTTAGGAGATAATAATTCACCAAGTTCTTCTTTAATGGGGAACTAAAACAAGCCAGAGGGTTGTGCTGCCCTGGTTCCACAGTCTCAGATCCACAGGGGCCTCCACGGGCTGGAGAAATGGGCCAACAGGAACCTCATGATGTTCCACAAGGAGAAGTGCAAAGTCCTGCTCGTGGAGAGGAACAGCCCCAGGCACGAGTTTGTGCTGGAGACCACTCAGGTGGAAAAGAGCTTGGAAGAAAAGGCTCCAGGGGTCCTGGTGGGCACCAAGTTGACCAGTAGTGAGCTCTTGTTGCCAAGAAGTCCAATGGGACCCCGGCTGGCACTGCCAGCAGGTCGGGGAGGGGATCCTGCCCCTCTGCCCAGCACTGGTGAGGCCACACCAGGAGCACTGGGTCCAGTTCTGGCTCCCCAGTACAGGAGGGACAGGGACAGACTGGAGAGAGCCCAGGGAAAGGTTACAATGATGATGAAGGGACTGGGTCATCTCACAATGAGGAAGGGCTGAGAGAGCTGGAACTGTTCAGCCTGGGGAAGAGAAGGCTCAGGGTGGGGTTTTTGTCAGGAATTGTAGTGACAGGACAAGGAGTAATGGGGGCAAGTGGAAATTGGGGAAATTTAGGTTGGATATTAAGAAGAAATTCCTCCCTGTGAGGGTGGGGAGGCCCTGGCCCAGGTTGCCCAGAGAAGCTGTGGCTGCCTCTGGATCCCTGGAAGTGTCCAAGTCCGGGTTGGAGCAACCTGGGACAGTGGAAGGTGTCCCTTCACTTTTAAAGCCTGAAACTCCTCATTCTTGGCTTTTGACACCCTGATGACAGAGTTTATCATCCAAGTTGCTCCCACAGCACTGCTGAGAGCAAACTTCCAATGTGTGGGATAAGAGTTTTTTGCCCTTAATATGCTTGGTCATCTCTCCCTAAGGCAGGAGCAGGGACAAAATGTTATTTGTCCATAAATTATGCCTTGGTTGTAGTGCTCCTGTTGGGAAGACATCACTCATAAAGACCCTCATGGCACCAGAAAAGAGGCAGAACCTGGGTGGAGCTGTGGATGCATCTTCAGGGATAGTATCATAGAATCATGGATTGGAAGAGACATTAAAGATCATCTTGTTTCACCCCTGCCATGGGCAGGGACACCTTCCACTAGCCCAGCTTGCTCCAACCTGGCCTTGGACACTTCCAGGGATCCAGGGACAGCCACAGCTTCTCTGCCCAACCTGGGACAGACCCTCAACACCCTCCCAGCCAGGAATTCCTTCTCAACATCCAATCTATTGGATTCTTTACCCAGATGGGAGAGAATCATCATTTGACCAAGGTCTGGCCTTGCTCCATGGTTGGAACAGAGACCAGGAGATCCCTGAAAATCTGGGCTGACTGTCACTGCTCCCAGGAAAAAGAGTGAGGACAGCAGGTGATGCTACACTTTCTATTCCCCACACACCCACAGCCCATTCCCAGTGAAAACCAGATTCCAAGAGTCTGGGCTGATAAGGTTTTGGTATCTTGACTATTTGTTGTGCCCACCCAGAGGTGGTGGAGTCCCCATCCCAGGAGGTGTCCAAGGAAGGACAGGACGTGGCACTCAGTGCTCTGGGCTGGGGACAAGGTGGGCATCGGGCACAGGGGGGACTCGATGACCTTGGTGGTCTTTTCCAGCCTCAATTATTCTTTGGTTCTAAAGACAAAGGAAAATCAGAGAAACTGGAGTTTTCTTTGTGGTAAAATCCCTCCTTTTCAGCTTCTCTGAGATCACAAAGGGTTTCTGATTTTGCCCACAGCAAAACAGTTCTAATTTCCCTCATTTTGGGGCAGTGGAGCAGCCACAGCCACGCTGCACACACATACCCACAGCTATCCAGGACATCTGTCAGGAGGCAAAGGCTTTGCTCCATGATGGAATGACTCCTCCATGCCCCACAGGGCATCTGGATTTGATTTTTCCTATCATTTTTTCTGAGAAAGAGAAAAAAAGCCCCGAAGCAGCTGAGGGGGTTGCTGAAGGTCACAGTGTTCAAATGCTTAAAGGGGCCCTGGACCTGGGGTTCAATTCCCAGTTCAAGAGTCCAGTACTTTGGAGAACAGACAGGATTTGAAAATCCCCCAGGTGTGAGGAGAGCTGGAATCCAGGTGATCCATCCCTAGAATTTAAATTTAGCCCTGGGACAGGGCAATCATTCAGCTGCATTGAAAGAGATGTCCACTATAAGTGAGTATTTGAGGGACTAACTTCCATATGGAGCTGGATGGAAGCAGGATTGTGGCAAACTCAGGAAACCCAGCAGTCCAAGAGCAGATAGGAACCCAGCAGCCACTTCCAACCCAAACACAATCCAAACATCAGCCTGTCCTTTAGCCAGGAACCGAAGCCATCTCCTCTTTCCTTGGAAAGAAAATAAAGCAAAATTAAAAAAGCCCTTCCTCTTCTTGTAGTTGGAGAGCTGCCAGTTTGTAAGTGCTAACTGTGATTTCAATTTCTCTCTTCAGTGGCTGGAAAGTGCTCACATTTTTGGCTCTGTCCCAGCTGACCTGACCCCTCTGACTTCCTACATCACATGAAAACCCTCCCTCAGGCTCACACTGGTGACGGGGTCATAAAAAAGCACGGAAAGGGGAAGGAGGAGAAGGATGGGGAAGGAAGAGAAAGGAATGATTAAGCAAAGCAATAGCCAGGCACCCAGATGAAGATCTATCTGGGTGATGAAGCTGCAATAAATGTGGCACATCAGAGCTTCCCTATGAATGGTCGGGGCAAAGATATATTTTTCTGGATGTGAAAGAGTGGTTTAAAAACGACTCCGAGCCCACATTTCCTCCCCCCGACAAAAGGAGGAAAAATCGTCCGAAGTGTAGCAGGTTATTGATTTTTTATAAGCCAGGGACAAATTTATCGGAGAGAAAAGTTCATTATTTAGTCATCCCCCAGCTCAATCTGCTCCCCTGGCCATTAACCCGCGGCAGCTCCCGTGATAAACTCCCCGTGAACCCTCTCCCTGTGCTGCCTCAGTGAACTGCAGATGGATTTTGCTGAGCGCTCCCTCGGCCTCTCCTGGATATTCATCCAGATTTTTTTTTGCTGACACGGATCCCAGCTCCCCTGGGTGCCCCTGCACTGGCTGTGCCCACCTCAGCTCCCACACAAAGCCCGTTCCAAGAGATCCCCCTCCAAACCTTCCTTTATCGCCTCTGGGGGTCCCATTTATGCTGACTAAGAAATAAAGGCTGAGCAACCTCGTGCAGCTGCATTAAATGCACCAACTCCCTTCATATTCCCACAATTCTGAATTAAATTGGTGTCAACCCTCCATCAACTCCCTTCATTTTCCCACAATTCTGCATTAAATTGGTGTCTAACATCCACCACCTCCCTTAATTTTCCCAGAATTCCGAATTGAATTGATGTCTATGATCCACCAACTCCCTTCATTTTCCCACAATCCTGAATTAAGTTGGTGCCAAAGACCTACAAACTCTAAATATGTGGGAAAAGGAGCTTTTCCACAGCCATCAAGGCATCACTGGAGCTTGATGGTCATTGGCCCTCATTTATCACCTCTGGGGATCCCATTTATGCTGACTAAGAAATAAAGGCTGAGCAACCTCTTGCAACTACATTAAATGCACCAACCCCCTTCATTTGCCCACAATTCTGAATTAAATTGGTGTCAACCATCCACCAATTCCCTTCGTTTTCCCACAATTCTTAACTAAATTGGTTTAAATGATCCACAAACTCTAAATATGGAGAAAGAGGAACTTTTTCACAGCCATCCCTGGTGCTTGATGGTCAGGTAAAACACAACTACCTACAACCCTACCCTGGCCCTCATTTATCACCTCTGGGGGTCCCATTTATGCTGACTAAGAAATAAAGGCTGAGAAACCCCTTGCAGCTGAATTAAATGCACCAAATCCCTTGATTTTCCCACAATTCTCAATTAAATTGATGTCAACCATCTACCAACTCCCTTAATTTTCCCACAATCCTGAATTAAATTGGTGCCAAAGATCTACAAATTCTAAATATGTGGGAAAAGGAGCTTTTCCACAGCCATCAAGCAACACTGGAGCTTGATGGTCATTGGCCCTCATTTATCACCTCTGGGGGTCCCATTTGTGTTGACTAAGAAATAAAGGCTGAGCAACCCCGTGCAGGTGCATTAAATGCACCAAATCCCTTAATTTTCCACAAATTATTCATTAAATTGATGTCAACCATCCACCAACTCCCTTCATTTTCCCAGAGTTCCTTACTGAATTGATGTCTATGATCCACCAAGTTCCTTAATTTTCCCACAATTCCGAATTAAATTGGCGTCAACCATCCACCAACTCCCTTAATTCTGACACAATTCCTAATTAAATTGTCACCAACGATCCACAAACTCCAAATATGTGGGAAAAGGAGCTTTTCCACAGCCATCCCTGTTGCTTGACGGTCACGTGAGGGCACTTAAAACACGACCAAGTGCAACTCTGCAGTTACTCTGAACATGCACATCAGCACAAGTCTCCTTAGCAGGGTGATGTTGCAGCCCCCGATATTTTCCTGACCCTGGTCCATATATCCAGTAACGTGGGAAATGCTGTGCCACGAGAGTCAGGACAAAATAAAATGAAATACAACTTTTCTTCTCCGGCGGCATTTTGTCCACAGATGGAAAGCTCTGCTGAGGGTGAAGGTTTGCTGGGAATAAGGGCAGGGGGAAGCAGAATTATGAAAAATCGTGCTGTGAAACCATGAGGGGGAGGCCAAATCCATTTGCCTTGTGTGTGAAATGTGTCCTGGTAAGTCATTTCGGGGAGCAGATGGATGGCTCAGCGGAGCCAGCTTGAAATACAGAGCGTGTGAGGGGAAGAAATAATTGAAACCAGCCCTCACAACCATCCAGGGGAAGGGAAATGATGCGCTCAGGGAAGGTGCTAATCATGCAGTGACCATGAGGCAGGTTACAAACACGGCAGAGGAGCTCTTGCTTCACTTGCTGCTTCACTCCAACTCCTGTAAATCAGGGCTGGCTCATTCCCACTTCCCAGAGACGCTGGGCACCGATCCCGCGCAGGGGCTCGATGGACAATCCCTCAAATTTCTTTGGAGTGCAGCAGCAGTGAGGAGAGGAACACAGGTGGGCTGTTAAATGGTCATTAATCGGGGAGTTATAAGTAATAATTGAGCTGCAGGTTGATTTAGGAGCAGAGCTGTGCTGGTTTAAAGGTAAACCAGCAGGGGAAATGAACCCAACTCAACAGAGAGATTATAAGTCAGAATAACAATTTAATAAAATACTACAATAAGTACAATTATACAGACAAACAATTGGTTTTAACCCACAAAACCCAAATGTATAACCCAGCACCCTGGGGCATGAACAGAGTGGTGTTCCTTGGGCCCCCTGAGTCCAAAGGAAAAGGAGAGGGGAAAAACCTGTTGGTGAGAGTGGTGGTGCAGTCTGGTCGAGAGTGGTGGTCTCAGTCTGGTTGAGAGTGGTGGTCACAGTCCTTCTCTGGATCCCACGAGTGGTTAAAAAAGTCCCAAGACCCCAAGATTATATATCCTCAGGTTCAGGCAGGAATGCCCAGTGCCTCCCTCAGGGTGGGGAGTTCCACACTGGGTGTGAGGACAGGAACATCCTCCTATCTCACAGTTCCACACTGGGTGTGAGGACAGGAGCACCCTCCTGTCTCACAGTTCCACACTGAGGACAGGAGCACCCTCCTGTCTCACAGGCCTCTGAACACCCAGTTTATAGCCTGAGGGGTCAGGGCTGCTCTGGGCAGAGGGTGTAAATGGTCCATTGATACCAGTTTCTGGGCAATGGCATGGAAGGCTCTAGAACACCCAGTTTTGGGTTACACACCTCCAGTGATGAACTGGTCCCAGCTGTTCTAACTAGGACAAGAGCTCACACCGGCCACTGACAGTGTTTCCGGTGGGAATTCCTCAATTAGCGGTGATGGATTTTGGTGGGATGGAAAAGCAGCAACGCTCAGCCATCACTACAGCACAGGGTAGTTGCTTGGTGCACACGAGGCACCTGGATCCAAGTGGGATAAGGGAAGTTTTCCACGGTGTTACGGAGCTTGTGCTTTGCCAGGCGCCGCCGGCCCATCCAGAGGTTCTCTGGATGGTGTTATTCCCTGTCACCACCTCCATGTGGATCAGCCACAAGGAAGAAGTTGATCACACTGTTTCTGGGAATAAAAATGCACCCTGAGAAGCGACATCATCTGCTTCAGATGGCCAAAAATAATCAGATTTTATTTTGTAAATAATATGGAACCGTGGAATCACAAAACGGCATTGGAAGGGTCTTTAGTCCCATCGTGTTCCAGGTTGTTCCAATCTCCATCCAATCTGGCCTAAAAAGGCATTTTCTCCACCATTTCTGGAGATTTGACTGTTTAAAAGTCCCATTTCTGAGGTGGTTCAGGTGTTTCCTCCCTGCACTAAGGAAGCAGGAATTTGGGGCAGGAAGGGCAAGAAATTCCCATTAATGGGGAATCTTCCAGTCTGGGGACGTGCATGTGACAACACACAGAGAAGTTCTTCTAGATCTGGTGAGATGAAAAGATCAAGAGGGTTTGAAAGCCTCATCCTGCCTGGATGGAGGGGGAGGGAAGCAAAGAGGACCAGCAGGAATGTCAGCACCAAATAAACGCCGCCACCAAATAGACTCTCCCGTTTAATAAAGCACCGTGTCATGTGTGAAAACAAATCACTCTCCCCCAGGGCAATGAACTTGCTTCCTAAACACCTGCCTGGAGGTTCCTCAAGCTTTAAAAAATAGCAGGGCCTGGCGTTTGGAGGTTATTTATTTACGTGGTGCTTCGTTCCGAGCCCCGTGTACGACAAAAAGCCTCGGGGTAAAAACTGAGTTGGAACAGGTATTTCAGCTGCTCCCTGTGACAAAGCAGTGCTTTATGCAGCCAAGAAAGAAGAAAACAGCTAAAAAAAACCATCCCAGATGGGCACAGGCCCTTCAGGTGGCTGAAAAATGAGGGGCAGGAGGGACACGTGGAAGCAGGACCCTTCCTGCCCTGGTGTGTCCAAGCGGCTGTTTCCATCCTCCCCTCTGGGCTGGGATGGAGGGATAACTGTAGGATTTGATGCCTGGATGGGATAAAACCCAAGAGCTCCGAGCTGTATCTTCTATTTCAGCCCAAATCCAAGGAGAAAGCAGGGAAAACCAGAAGAATTCAGTGTGACCACAAAAATGAGCAGCGCCGGGGCCGAGTTCTCCTGAAAGCAGCATTTTTTTTTTGTTGGCAAAATAGATTCTGCCTCAGACATCTGGGCTTTTCCTCTGTGCTCACAACTCTCTTTTCCAAAGGCTTGGAAGCAACCTTGGATGGGGGAGGTTGTTAAACATCAGATCAGTGATTACTGGGTCAGAATCACCTTGTAGGGAGTCTGTGTGTGTGTGGAGGGGGAAGGGATGGGTTGAACCTCACAGAGGTGGGGTGGGATCATGTCCCCAATGGCAGCCTCTGGAATACACATGGAGAAGCCCTGGAGCAGCTGCCAGTCACACACAGCCTGGGAAAATTCACCACCCCACAGCTCCTACAGCCTCTGACCCAGCCAGGACAGTGAGGACACTGCCCTATAACACCCACAGCTCACAGGGACAGTGAGGACACTGCCCTATAACACCCCCCAGCTCATATGGGGACAGTGAGGACACTGCCCTATAACACCCCCCAGCTCATATGGGGACAGTGAGGACACTGCCCTGTAACACCCCACAGCTCACAGGGACAGTGAGGACACTGCCCTAGAACACCCCACAGCTCCTATGGGGACAGTGAGGACACTGCCCTAGAACACCCCCCAGCTCACAGGGACAGTGAGGACACTGCCCTATAACACCCCCCAGCTCAGACTGAGACAGTGAGGACACTGCCCTATAACACCCCACAGCTCCTATGGGGACAGTGAGGACACTGCCCTAGAACACCCCACAGCTCATATGGGGACAGTGAGGACACTGCCCTATAACACCCACAGCTCACAGGGGCAGTGAGGACACTGCCCTAGAACACCCCCAACTCCTATGGGGACAGTGAGGACACTGCCCTATAACACCCCCCAGTTCACAGGGAAAGCAGCATTTTGGGGTTATTTTGTTGGCAAAATCGATTGTGCCTCAGACATCCGGGCTTTCCCTCTGCCCTCCCAGCTCCCTTTTCCAAAGGCTTGGAAGAGCAGCCTTGGATGGGGGAGGTAAAGCAGCACCTTGGGCACTGAGGAAAAGCTTTGACATCAGCCAGGCTGACACTGCAGCTGGACCAGAGCCCCCCTTCCTGTGACAACTTAACGGAGCTTTGCCGATCCAGGGAGACATCCCAGACTTCCAGGAATGTGCCGAGCTCTTATCCAGGTCATTTGCTTTTTAGGCCTGACGGGGGCCCAGGCAGCTTTTCTTCTGCCCTCCAGCTCCTCCCGTGTTTGCAGCTGCCTCCCAAAAGCAAAGAGAAAAAAGTTTGGAAGCCTCTTTTCGCTTCCAGGGTGAGGGAGGCAGGAAAATAGTTCAGGGAAGCAGCAGGGAATTAGGGAAAGGTCTACAAAGAGGTTTTATGGGAAGACTCTGCCTTATGAGGTTGTTAAAGGAGAAATCTGTTTGCTTTTTGGATTTTTGGGATTAGGAAAGAGTACACAAACCTGTTTTATGAGAGGACTCTGACTTGGTTTTCAAATAAAAATCTGATTTTTGGTCTTTTGGACAGACCTGGACTTGGGCCCACAGCATCAGGATCAGGAGTGGATCCTGGACACGATTTAGGGAGGAATAAGACACGTATTTTTACCTAAAGGAGATATTTGGTCATCAGCCAAAATAATTGAGCCCTATCTCAACATTTATAGAGCAATAGGATTCACCAAACCAGACCCACCTTGCCCTACAAATGCTGAAATAGGTTTCAGTTATTTTGGTGCATGACCAAGCATCTCCTTTAGGTAAAAACACGTGTCTTACCCCTCACTAAATCATGTCCAGGATTCCCTCCTGACCATTGGGTGCTGTGGGCCCAAGCCCAGAAGTGGGAAAAGTCCCAAAATCTACCCAAAAGACCAAAAAACCAAGAGTTTTTTTATTTGAAAAACTCATCAGTCAGAAACCTCCCATAAAACAGGTTTGTGTACTCTTTCCTGATTCCAAAAATCCAAAAAGCAAACAGATTTCTCCTTTAACAACCTCATGAGGGAGAGCCCTCCCATATCCCAGCTTTGTGGACCTTTTCCTAATTCCTGGCCATTAGGATTAATCAAAACAACCACATTTTGCCCTACAAATGTTGAGATAGAGCTGAATTATTTTGGCTGATGATCAAATATCTCCTCTAGGTAAAAATACGTGTCTTAATCCTCACTAAATCCTGTCCAGGACCCGCTCCTGACCATTGGTTGCTGTCATCCCAAATCCAGAAGTCTGTCCAAAAGACCAAAACCCAGACTTTTTATTCAAAAACCTCATCATTCACAATAATCCTCCCACAAACCAGGTTTGTGTTCTCTTTCCTAATTCCAAACTCCAGGCCAAGATCTCACATCCAAGGGACCTTTCTCTGCTTTGCAGCTGTTCAACCCAAAATCCTGTGTGATGTTCAACATATGTGGTGAAACACAGTTCCTTTTTCCAGGACACAATGTTGTGCTTGCAGAAGCTTTTCCCAAGCCTACAGTTTTTAAGGAATGATTCTCACAGGACCTGACTGGAAGCCTTTAAATCTCCTTCAGCATCAGCGAGGGAGCTGAGATTAAGTGGCATGAAGAACCAAGATTAGTGGCCCTTGTGACATCTCTGATTTATGGCCCAGAGACACAGAAAAAGACCTTTTTTTCCATCCCACCCCTTCTTCAGCTCCTCCATTGACTGCAAGTTAAATTTTGTCAGGGAATCGCTCAGAATAAACATTTAGATCCCCAACATCACACTGAGGAACATCTTTCCAAAAGCATAAATAAACCAGGTCCAGGTCTCCAGCCATCAGACTGTTTGTGTTTCAAGCCCTGGTCCAGTGAACTTCCAGATGGAATTTTTTTGGAGAGACTCAGCAGATGTAGAAGTTCCTCCGTAACCCACCAGGGGAAGTGACAGGGATGGCTTGGGATTGATCGACCTCCGGGGGAAGAGAAGCTGTGGCTGGAAGGAAAAGCTGTGGTTAGAATCACAGAATCAGAGAATCAGAGAATCACAGAATCACAGAATCAGAGAATCAGAGAATCACAGAATCATAGAACCACAGAAACATAGATTCACAGAATCAGAGAACCAGAGAATCAGAGAATTATAGAATCATAGAACCACAGAATCAGCTGGGTTGGAAAAGACCTCCAAGATCATAAAGTCCAACCCTTGATCCAACCCCTCTGTGGTTCCCAGCCCATGGCACTGATGCCACATCCAGTCTGTCCTTAAACACCTCCAGAGATGGTGACTCTACCCCCTCCCTGGGCAGCCCACTCCAATGGCTGATCCCTCTCTCTGTAAAGAATTCCTTCCTGATATCCAACCTAAACCTCCCCTGGCACAGTTTAAGACCCTCTTGTCCCACTGCTGGTTCCTGGGAGAAGAGCCCAATCCCACCCGGCTCCCCCCTCCTGTCAGGGAGTTGCAGAGAGTGAGGAGGTCTCCCCTGAACCTCCTCTTCTCCAGGCTGAGCCCCCCCAGCTCCCTCAGCCTCTCCTCACAGCACTTGTGAGTTATATCAAATCTCAACTTCGTAATTATTCCTTTTTACCACCTTTAACACAATTGTTTCAATAATTGCTTCAATACAGTGTCTTATCTTATACTACACTGGCAGTTTTAGTTTTTATGTTGTGTGGTAAAATAATTCTGATGAAGATCTTTTGTCTGATCATTTGTAATAAGAAACAATTCATTTTATATAAATGTTCTCAGTTTGCCAATCATTCAAACCAGTGGGACAAAAGTGGTTCGATCCCACCTCGGTAATTCCTTAAATTTAAACTGTTGACATAATCCCAGGCTAAGGTTGGGTCCAGCCACACCAGAACTCCTCTCTGAGAAGGAATTTGGAAAGCCAAGGAGTCCTTTCTGCACCTTGTGACTCAACAGCAGGACTTTTTTAAGAACTTTATCTAAACCTTCCACTCCCACCCACGACTAGGAGAGGGAAAAACTTCATCCCTTCAGCCCAGCCACTGCAGGAAGTGCCCTAAACCTTCCAAGGGACAGCCCCAGGTCTACCAAGCCCCACCACCCTTCACCCAACCCTCTTGTTGTATCTTATCATCTGAAATGAGCCCCAATAAATTTATTGCCTTTGATGACTCTCCAGCACAAGTGACCCAGTGAGCACCTTGAATTTAAAGGACCTAAGGGATTAAAGGAATTATAAGTGGTGGATCTCTAAGGAAATCCTTCAGAAAACTGTTCCATGTCTCTGGAGGCTTCCATGGGAGGGTTTCCATGAACCTCCAAAGTCCAGGGAGGCTGGTGAGGAAAGGAATAATCTGCATTTTCAGTCGTGGCTTATTATAGATGGGTTGGCTGACACAGATGTTGAGAGAAGTTCACGGAATCATGGAATGGTTTGGGTTGGAAGGAATCCTTGAAGATCACCTCATTCCACCCCCTGCCATGGGCAGGGACACCTTCCACTAGCCCAGCTTGCTCCAACCTGCCCTTGGACACTTCCAGGGATCCAGGGGCAGCCACAGCTTCTCTGCCCAACCTGGGCCAGGACCTCCCCACCCTCCCAGTCAACAATTCCTTCCCAATATCCCACCTAAATTCCTCTCTTTCAGTGTGAAGCCATTCCCACTTGTCCTGTCCCTGCATACATGGGAGGAGTTGGCCTGGAAAGGCATGAAAATGATGAAGGATTTCACAGATTCATAGAAAATGAATCAGGGTAATTCACCCCATCTCATTTTTAGAGGAAAACGTTCTGATCTCCAGCTCCCAGAGATGGATTTCCCACCTTTTCTCCAAGAATTTCACTCCAGCCCTCAACTTTGTCTACTCCAAAGCCCCAAATTAGTGTTTTTCTACATCCTTTGCCAAGAAAATTTCATATTTTTGCAACATGTGGCTCCAACTCAGTCCAAAATATGAACTGAACATCTCTCCTGGTGATGTGACGTTGTGGGTTTTGCTCCTCTCGTTGGATCCAACGAAGAAGCAAAAGGGAAACAAAAACTGAGGAAGGAAATGAGAGCAGTGGAACAACTCCAAAGCTCAAAACTAATTGGAAAAAAAAAAACAAACCACGTTTGGGTTCAAGTTCTGGGCACAAATTCAGGATGGCTCTGATTTTGTTTAGATAGGGTGGCCCATTCCCGTGGGTTTTTTTAGGATCACTCCACTAATGAAGGCTGGAAGAGAAACACAAAGAAAGTCTTTTATGCATCTAATGGCTCTTAATTTCCACTGTAAATGCCTAATGTTTAACGAGGGTTTTAGTCTTTCCCAATTTACATGTTTATGGTTCACTTTTGTGGCTGCTCACGAGTAATTAGGGGAAAAAAAAACCCCAGCCAAACAAACGTTGGGCACTTCTTTTAGAGAAATATGGGATTGAAAGTAAGTCAGGAAGGGGTTTGAGTAATGAATAAAATAAAAGGGAAGGGGAAAAAATGGGGTAAAGTGACACTGAGTGTGAATTTGGAGGGATTTTTCTCAGTTATGAGAATATTTGCGAGTAACTCGGAGGGGAAAGATCCCGAATCACTGCAAGACACGAGATTTTGGGATGTGTTGGTTGTTGCTCAGTCCTGTTCGTGTAGCTTTGTCCAGAAATAAAATGGGGAAAAGCCCAGGAATCCCAGATTCCCGTTCAGGATTCACATCTTTTCCCATCAAAAGGAATCCCGCAGGTGCAAAACAGCTGGAAGGGAAGCGATGGCAGAAAGAAATCCTCCCAAATTCAGAGATTAAAAGGGGTTTTTGGCACTGGAATTATAGGAACTATAAATTCTAACCTTTTTATTTGCACTCAGTGATGGTTGGGACTAAACAAGAGTGAAAATTAAGGGTTAAATGCAAGTGGAAAGAGGTGTTTTGGAGAATTGTTTGCTGCAACACGACCACGGGGAAAGGCCAAGTCTGTGGCTGGGAAGGGAATTGAGTTCCCAGGCAGATATTCACAAAGTCATTTATTTTGCTGGCCCAAAACCTCCCTCCCAAACACAATAATTGGGTGTTTAACCTTTACCTGGATGGCAGAAACAAGTCCTGCTCTTCTTTTTCTCCGGCTCTGCCCACGGCTGAAGCCTGTGGGAAATGCTAAATATAATTTATATGTGTTTCTGTAATGTCTGGATGTGCATCCAGGCCAGGGATCCCTCATCCAGCAGCAAATTAATGGATCAGATTCCTCTTAATTCCTACAGATCATCACTGGGATCAACAGTCAGGTGGTTCTAATTGAGTTTATCACATGAATGAGGGTTGTCCCTTGTTCCAGAGGAGCCACCAAGTTGATCAGAGGGAAGGAAAGGCCGAGAGAATTGGGAATGTTCAGCCTGGAGAAGGACCCAGGGTGAGCAAATTGCACTCTCCCAAAAGGGACCCTATGGGAAAGAGGGAGAGAGATTATTTCCGAGGGATGGAGTGACAGGACAAGGGGGAATGGCTTCAAACTGACAGAGAGCAGGGTTAGATTAGAGAGCAGGAAAAAAAATCTTCCCTGTGAGGGTGGGGAGGCCCTGGCCCAGGTTGGGCAGAGAAGCTGTGGCTGCCCCTGGATCCCTGGAAGTGTCCAAGGCCAGGTTGGACAGGGCTTAGAGCAAGAAAGAAGAAGAGACAAGGTTTTGGAGTGATCTAATTGCTAATTCAGGACTCTAATACCTAATTCAGGTTTTCCCTTCCAGTACCTGAAGGAAGCCAACAAGAAAGATGAAAAAGGTCTTTTTACAAGAGCATGGAGTGACAGAACAAGGAGGATGGATTCAAATTGACAAAGGGTATGCTTAGATGAGATATTAGAAGGAAGTTCTTGGCTGTGAGGGTGGTGAGGCCCTGGCCCAGGTTGCCCAGAGAAGCTGTGGTTGCCCCTGGATCCCTGGAAGTGTCCAAGGCTACGTTGGACACAGCTTGGAGCAACCTGGGCTAGTGGAAGGTGTCCCTGCCCATGGCAGGGGGTGGAACTGGATGATCTTTGAGATCCCTCCCAACCAAACCATTCCATGATTCCATGATTCTAAAAGGAAAGCCAGATGGAAGCACATGGAAGTGACTTCACAATTTTCACTCTCTGGCTGAGACTTCCAACCTCACCAGTCCAAGGGGAAGAACAACCCCTGGAAAGCAGAAAGGAGCTCACGTAGTGCAGAAAAGCCTGGAGAGAAATCAGCTCTGGAGTTAAAATGTGCAATGTCCTCCTCTCACTTCAAATTCCCCCCTTGCTGCAAGCCAGGATCCTGTCCCTGGATTCACAGAATTCCATCTTCAGCACAGGTTGGGCAGAGAAGCTGTGGCTGCCCCTGGATCCCTGGAAGTGTCCAAGGCCAGGTCGGAGCAAGCTGGGCTAGTGGAAGGTGTCTCTGCCCGTGGCAGGGGGTGGAACGAGATGCTCTTTAAAGTCCCTTCCAACCCCAAAAATTCCACGATTATAGCAGAGCTCAGAGAAAGAAAAGGAGCATTTCCATCAGCACAGCAGAAAAGCTCTCGGCAGTGACAGCTCTGCCACTCACAGCTCTCCAACTTCTCACTTCTCTGCCTTCCGGGGTCTTCACCGGAGGCACGAAGTTGGTAACTTCACAAACATCTGAAAAAAGGAGAAGTTGGGGGAAAAGTACAAATGAGTTTCACCTCGGTTTTAATGACTGTAATTTTCTCTTGTAGCGGTAATTTCGGTAATTAATGGCTGCCTCCTTCTATTGTCGCAGTATTTGGAGACGACAGAAAAAAAAAGAAACAAAAAAACAAAAAACCGAGGAGTGTTTTTGTTTCAGTGACAAAAGGAGAAGATGAGCTGCTGAATGCCGACGGGGAATGTTTGGTGGGAGGAATAAGGACTGATAACAAGTTTTCGTGCTGTTGTTTCCCGGCTGGTTTCTCTCTCTTTTACTGCGGGAACAACGATCCGATGGGACGCCCCAAATCCTTCTCTCCCAAGGAGTCCCGGAGGTTTCAGCACCCTCGGGAGGACACCCCAGGGCAGCTGCGAGATGCAAAAAGGGACGAGGGGCGTGGGGTCGATTTAAAAGGTCTTAATTTTCAAAGTTCAGATCCTGGCTCTTCCCGGATTTCAGAGCAGATCCCTTAAACTCTTAAAGCAGTCCCTTCTTTCCTGATCCCATGGAAGTGCTCGTGGTGTCCTTGTGGCTCAACCCAAAATTTGGCCGATGGGAATCCCACCACAGGTGTGGGAGGGGTTTTTTGTAGTTTGTGGGTTTGGGTCTTTTTTTTTAAATTTCAGGTGAAGTCTCCAACATATTTTGATAGCAAGAATATGAATAACAATTAATATAATAATAATAATAATAATAATTATTATTATTATATAATTATTATTATATAAATATTATATAAATATATATTATATATTATATAATTATATATTATATATATTATAGAAATAATATATAATTATTATAATTGTTATAATTATATAATTATATAATAATATATTATTATTACATAAATATTATATAAATATATATTATATATTATATAATTATATATTATATATTATACAAATATTATATAATTATTATAATTATATAATAATAATTATTATTATTATTATTAAACATGTGAACTTCTTGGATCCCTGCCCAGTAATGAATATATATGTATTTTTATATATATATATATATTTATATATTTATATATTATATATTTTATATATATATTTATATACATTTATATATTTTATATATATTTTTATATATATTTATATACTTTTATATATATTTTTATATATATATATGTCCATGGCAGCACTTCCTGAAGGATATTATCCTAAATAATCTCTGGAATGAATCCCTGGCTGAGCAGGGAGTTGTCCCATCTGCAGATGGCCTGGCCAGCTCTGCTCACATGGGGATCAACTTCTTCTCTTCCCTGCTCTGTGCTTTAAAATCCCATTGGATTTGCTGGCAGGGGGTTATCCAGGTGAACAGCCAACTCCACATTCAGCTGGAGGTTTGTTTGGTGTCTCCAATCCAAATTAATTCATCTCCAAGACATGGATTTGTTTCCGAGACTGAACCTGCAATCTGCAACCATCCCAGAAAAATAAACATTATTATTGCTATTATTGCTATTATTGTTATTATCATTATCATTATTATTATTATTATTATTATTATTATTATTATTATTATTATTATTATTTCATACATCCCTGGTCCCACAACGGGGCCATGGACTCCCACAGGTCCCTCTGGAAGCACAATGAGATTATTTTTGCATTTTATACATTTACCACCTCATTTCTCGGGGGGGAGGTCGAGTTTTACCTCATGATGGTGTCTTTTTTTCCCCCTTTTTTTTTTCCTTGCCAACTGATTTCTGTTTGTTCCTCACCCTCATTGCCGAGGAGGGAGGATGCTCATGACTCTGTGTCATTTTTATTCCCTTTCTGGCACCAGGGACTGGACTCCAAGCTTTTTTGTACCTTCCTTAAAACCAACTCCAGGCTTCCAGTGACAAAACACACCTGGCAAAGGGTTCCAGGAGCTTGGCCGGGTACATGTGCCATGTTTTTGGCTCGTTCTCCCCATTTCTTTGCTGCCATGTGTTTGTTTGCTGCAGAAATGGCAAAAAGAAGCATTTGAGCATTTGTTTTAACTGAGTTTTATTCCAAGGCTCAGAGACCAAAGCTCAGCCAGTGGCTTAGAAACAAAGCAGGAGTTCCCTGCCTTAAAAAGAATTTGTTTTCTTTGGTTTTAAAAGCTTAAATACTTAGAAAAAATGCTTCCTGGATGAGGCTGATCTGCAATTTGCCTTCTGAAAAGTGCTCCTTTCCTGCAGGGATGGAAATGTGGGAACACCTGGAGCCTTGTCCCTCCAAAATCCACCTTTTTAACGCAGGTTTGAGCCCACAAAGCTGATCTTCCACCAGGGCAGGACCAGGACTTGGGGCCCATTTCTCCCCCTGATTCCAGGGGTTCAGTCATTAAACTGAGAGATTTGCTGGGAGATCTCTCTTGTTCCTGTGGAGAAAAGGATGTTGGGACACCAGCCATCCACATCCCTGGTTTTTGGCTGATCCACAAGGGAGCATTTGGTTCATCCATAAAGTTTTTGCATCCCAGGCATGGCAAACCCAGGTTTGTGTCAGCTGGGAGAGATCTTCCCAATGTTGGACACGCTCCATTTCTGGCTGGGAAGCTCATCCTGGCTCCCGACACTGACATTCCAGGGCTGCTGCCTCTTCCATACTCACAGCTGAGCACGGTGGGAAAAAGCCCATTTCACTCCGTTCCACTTGGTTTGCTCCAGTCATGGCCCATCCTCTTCCTCTTCCAAGGCAGAAAGTTGGCTGTTCTCCTCCCAAAAAATAAAAAGCAGCAGCAGGACTCCAACTTCCCTGGGGATGCCAATTCCCTGCATGCCAAGAGAAGGGATGAGCTCCTGCCTGTGGTGGGATCTCGCTTTGCTTTCCCACAGCCCTTGGTCCCAACTCTTTGTTTTGAGACTGGCCAGATGAGGAGCAGTCATTAATTGTGCAGAAGATGGAATTCCATGAATCCAGGGACAGGATCCTGGCTTGCAGCAAGGGGGGAATTTGAAGTGAGAGGAGGACATTGCACGTTTTAACTCCAGAGCTGATTTCTCTCCAGGCTTTTCTGCACTACGTGAGCTCCTTTCTGCTTTCCAGGGGTTGTTCTTCCCCTTGGACTGGTGAGGTTGGAAGTCTCAGCCAGAGAGTGAAGATTGTGTTGAAGTCACTTCCATGTGCTTCCATCTGGTTTTCCTTTTAGAATCATGGAATCCTGGAATGGTTTGGTTGGGAGAGACCTTAAAGATGATCCAGTTCCACCCCCTGCCCCGGGCAGGGATGCTTTCCAGTATCCCAGGTTGCTCCAAGCTGTGTCCAACCTGGCTTTGGACACTTCCAGGGATCCAGGGGCAGCCACAGCTTCTCTGGGCAACCTGGGCCAGGGCCTCAATACCCTGGGAAAGGAAAAGAGGGGAGGAGAGGGAAGGGGAAGGGGAAGAGGAAGAGGAAGGGGAAGGGGAAGGGGAAAGGGAAGAGGAAGGGGAAAGGGAAGGGAAGGTGCCACATGCCTTTTGTTAACAGCAGTGCTGGCTCATTGCTTTGCTTTCCTGACCTACTTTCCTCCCTCCTGCTCTGCATCATCCTACAGAAATGTTTTGGAAGGGGCCTCGTGTTGAACTGCCAAGACCTGGCTCAGAGCATTGCCTTGGAGACCTGGCTTTAGCTTTGGAGACTAAGTGGGCAGGAGCAGGAGAGAGGCAGCATGTGCAGGAATGAGAGGGATCCCAGGATCACTGAGGTTGGAGAAGATCTCCAGGATCATCCAGTCCCCCCTGTGCCCGATCCCACCTTGTCCCCCAGCCCAGAGCACTCAGTGCCACAGCCAGTTGTTCCTTGGACACCTCCTGGGATGGGGACTCCAAACCTCCCTGGGCAACCCCTTCCAGTGCTTAACAACCTTTTCCATGAAAAAATTCCTCCTGATGTCCAACCTGAGCCTCCCCTGACACAGCCTGAGGCCATTCCCTCTCCTCCTGTCCCTCATTCCCTGGGAGCAGAGATCAACTCCCACCTCACTACAACCTCTCTTCAGGTGATTAAAGGTGATTAAACCACCTGAAAGGACCAGGAGCTTCGCAGAGGGGAGAGGGAAGGCAGGAATCTCCTCATCCACCCTCTCTCCATGGACCACACCCCACCAACAACCTCCTGAGGAAGGTGCAAACCTCCAAGTGGTTCTAGATTTGGGCAAAGGGACCTTCCAGTGCCCCGCTGTGAGGAGCAGCAAGGCAGCAGGACACCTGCCCAGAACGAGGTGAGGAAAAATCTGGTTTAATAACCTATTTTTTCCCCTTTTTCTTTCTGAAGAATTCTCAAAAAAGAAGTGTAAGATCCCCTTGCAGAGAGCACAGAGCCCAAAGGGCTCAGCCAACACCACCGGGATGCACCCACGGAGCAGGGAAGGGTGGGAGCTGGTGGGAGGCTGGAGAAGGGGATGAAGGCAAATCCCAAGCCATTTCTATCCCATAATATCACTGCAACTGCAGTTCCCCAGGGCAGAAACAGGGGGAAAAAGATGTGTGGTCGAGCTCAAGCTTTTAAAAATAATTCTTCCCCTCCCTCAAACGAAAAAAAACCCAAACAATGCATCGAATTGTGGGTTGAACCAAACCTGTAATAAACCTTTCATTTCCTTGTCTCAGCTTTTTCCTAAAAATAAAGGCTAATGGAGGTCAAATTTGAAATATTCACTTCAAACCTCCCCCCAAAAAAGGAAGCATTTTGTGCTGAAATTAGCAATCAAAATTCATTTCACTGCCTCCAGAAAAAATAATTTAAAAAAAAAATTCCAATCTTTTTTTTTGTTGTTGCGTGCTTTTAACCAAAATGTTTTGCTAAACCCAGCCAGGATGAACAAGCATTTCTGGTCAGGCTGAAGAGATTTTTATTTCTTGATTTTTAGTTATTTTATTTTTTTTTTCCCAGGGAGATAAAATATCCTACCCAACGTATGCATGAATTTATCATGCTTTTTTTGGCTGTAAATACAAACGCTGCTTTCTGCCCACCAAAAAAAAAAAAATCATAAAAAAATAATAAAAAAATCACAAGCTATGATTTAAAAACAACAACAACAAAAAAATTATTTATAATAACACTGGAAAGTTGGGCTTCGTGCCTGGCAGAGAAAATAATGTCAATTATCCACACAAATAGCTTTGCAAACCTCTCAGTGCCTGCTTTCTGCATGAGCAGCTCAATTCAGAGAAATTAGAGATGGGAAAAGATCTGATTAGAGTATCTCATCTACCTCACTGCCAGCAAAGCTTTTGGCCCCCACTGGGTGTTTTCTAGTTACGTTTGCCCAGGCTGGATTTAAAATGATGGGGGTCTCAGGGGTAGCCTGGTTTTTGTTTTTTTTTTCGGATCTATCTCGTCGTTAGGAGGCAGAAATATTGGAATTCTGCTGTGAAAAGCACGGACTTGGAGGCTGGTGGCTGGAAAAGCCTCTCACCTGGACTGGATT
The DNA here is from genome assembly GCF_003945595.2 of Pipra filicauda. Taxonomy (NCBI): domain Eukaryota; kingdom Metazoa; phylum Chordata; class Aves; order Passeriformes; family Pipridae; genus Pipra; species Pipra filicauda. Next base: position 52,733 of record NW_024104797.1, on the reverse strand, counting down.
GAAAGCCAGAGCTGCCTGGGCTCGGCTTTGCAGATCTCCGGAGCCCTGGGGATGGGGTTGCCATCAGCCCTTGCTGGCCTGGCAGCTCTGGGATGGGCAGGGCTGGGTTGTTGCTCCTCTTCCTCCTGTCTTTTCTCCCTCTGCACTGCTTCTCTGCCGAAAAATATCCCAGTGGGAGCTGCTTCCATCTTCCACCCCTGGGCTCCGTGCCTGTGGCCCTGCCCTGCCCCTCTTGCAACCTGGTTGGTTTGATCTCTGGTAGATGTTGCTCTGCCACGGATTGGGGGGCCCAACTGAGCTGTTCCCGTGGTAGGTTGGCCTCCCTGGGCACCACATCCACGTGGAAAGCAAAAAATTCCCAGAACGGGGCACCCAACCTCTGCCAGCTCATGGGAGACCTTCAGTATGAGCGTCCCGTGAGAATTCCCGGGGTTCCCAGGACACAGCAGGGATCTGGTCACGGCCCCAAACCTTCCAGAGCACCAGGAGGGTTTGGACAATGCTCCGAGGGACGGGGTGGGATTGTTGGGGTGTCCTGGGCAGGGCCAGGGGTTGGACTGGATGGTCCTTGGGGGTCCCTCCAGCTCAGGATCTTCTATGATTCCATGATCTGCACTTCCCGAGCTCCTCCACACTGAAAGGCCCTTTCCAAGATGGATGAGAAGGTCTCCAGGAGACACAAATCTCTGGGAAGTTCCAGGTCATCCCTCTTGGGCTGCTTGTGCAGTTGTTCAGCCAAAGGATCCAACACATCCCTCTCGTCCCCCTCCCATTGGAGCCAACTTTTGGCTCCTCCATGGATTGATTTCTGGTGGAACTCCCCTGCTGACGCTCAGCCTGGAGCAGGAGAGTTTTATACGTGGGATAGGAGGGAAAATTCCTTCATGGAAAGGGTGGTCAGGCCCTGGCACAGCTGCCCAGGGCAGTGGTGGAGTCTCCATCCCTGGAGGGATTTAAAATCCCTGTGGATGTGTCCCTTGGGGACAGGGGCCAGTGGTGGCCTTGGCAGTGCTGGGGGATGGTTGGACTTGATGATCTCAGAGGGCTTTTCCAACCTAAATGTTTCTACGGTTCCATATGGAATTATGGTCCCTGCTGAGGCTGGGCTTGAAAAATCCAGACTCCAAAGGTCCCAAATCTGGGATGTGGCTCCTGCTGGTGGTGCCTCACATTCCCTGTGGCAATAATTCTGCCCCCCCACGAGGACAAACCCTCCCTGCTCCATTCCCACCTTGGAGCAGCCCAGCCATCCCTGCAGGGGATGCAATTTATTTTCTTACTAATTGATCATCTTTCCCCAGCACCTCATTTATTTACCACGGTTTTATTCCTCTCCAATTCATTCCTACCCCCTCACTTCATTTCACTTTTCAATTCTCTTATTCCTTTTGGAATAACTAATACCTTAATTTTAATAACTGAGGAAGACACTGCAGATTGTAACATTGGAGAGGAGGAAAAAAAAAATCACAAGATGCTGCTGCAATCCCATCCTGGGACTTCCTCATCCAAGCTCAGCTTGATGGATGGTAAAGAGAAGAGATGTGCTAAAGCTTTATTTACCCAGCAGCTCCTCCAGGATCTCAGCAATCAGCTCTGGAATTTGATAGGAACTGCCTGCCCGTGGCTCCCATCCAGCCAAAACAACTCTGACAGCAAAACCCTGTCACATCCCTTTGAAAGGTCACTGTAACTGAGCTCCCTCTATCAACTTATCAGTTCTTTGCTTAAACCAGCTTAAAGAGAGACTTCCCACGGTGAATTAGGGTTGAACAGCGTGTTTTTCTCTGATAAGGACAATCCACAGGGCCTGAGACACTCTCTGCTCCCAAAATTGCTCTTTGGTGAGGCCCCAAGTTATCAGCAGGGATCAAAATGCATCTGCTCCTCCTCAGGGCACATCAGCAGCTGCTGGGGTAAAGAAGATTTCCTGGGTGTCTTGTTTTGGCCAAAAATGCAGTTCTTTCCTCGCTGCTTTTATGCAGAGGTGTCACAATTCTACGAATTCGGGTTGCAGGGGACTTCAAAGGTCATTTGGCCGAGCCCCTGCAACGAGCAGGGACATCTTCCACCAGAGCAGGTTGCTCAGAGCCCCATCCAACCTGACCTGGACTGTTGGCAGGGATGGGCAATCCACCAGTTCCCTGGGCAAGGGTTTCACCACCCTCCCTGTAAAAAAACTTCTTCCTTATTGTGGCAGGATAGTCCCACCCTGAGCAGCCCCAAGATCCCATCCAGCTGTGAATCCAGCTGTGAATCCAGCTGTGAATCCAGCCATCCTGCTGGATCAACCTCTGGAGCCAGGGCCTTGGCTGGGTGTGAAACAAGAGTCAGCCCTAAGAGAGTTAACTAAGATGGGCCCCCTAACACCTACTCTGCCTGAGCTACCAAGACTCCTTCTGTTCTGCCACTGGACCAAAACGTAGAAGAATGAACCCAACTCAAAGGAGAGATTATAAATCAGAATAACAATTTAATAAAACAATGCAATAAATACGATTATACAGACAAACAATTGGTTTTAACCCACAAAACCCAAATGTATAACCCAGCACCCTGGGGCATGAACAGAGTGGTGTTCCTTGGGCCCCCTGAGTCCAAGGGAAAAGGAGAGGGGAAAAACCTGTTGGTGAGAGTGGTGGTGCAGTCTGGTTGAGAGTGGTGGTCACAGTCCTTCCCTGGATCCCACGAGTGGTTAAAAAAGTCCCAAGACTCCAAGATTATATATCCTCAGGTTCAGGCAGGAATGCCCAGTGCCTCCCTCAGGGCAGGGAGTTCCACACTGGGTGTGAGGACAAGAGCATCCTCCTATCTCACAGTTCCACACTGGGTATGAGGACAGGAGCACCCTCCTATCTCACAGTTCCACACTGAGGACAGGAGCATCCTCCTGTCTCACAGGCCTCTGAACACCCAGTTTATAGCCTGAGGAGTCAGGGCTGCTCTGGGCAGAGGGTGTAAATGGTCCATTGATACCAGTTTCTGGGCAATGGCATGGAAGGCTCTAGAACACCCAGTTTTGGGTTACACCCCTCCAGTGATGAACTGGGCCCAGCTGTTCTAACCAGGACATGCAATCATAGGAATATGTATAAGAATCATATATGAAAATTGTATAAACCCCCTGATTTTGTGTGATACCTCTGAGTAAGCTTTCTGTGGCTCAAACCACACTTGCTCCCAGCGTTGCAATAAATACCTCGGCTGCTCAAAAGATCCAAAGTCTCTGAGAGAGGGCTAAAACTGCTAAAACCATCCTGGCTCATCCCACTTGGAACACACCCCCTGCTTTTGGAAGTCTGAGGTGCCAGAGGAGCCGGGAGCTGGCCTGGGAAGGTGGGACTGGCACTCAGTCACTTTATCCTGTAAAATCCAGCCCCTCTCCTGCAGTCAGGATCTTCTGGCACAACCCTTCCTGGGGGAGGGGGTGGAGATTCCTGCCTTGGCTGGGGACACCCCCAAGGTGACTCCTCGGAGTTCCATCCCATCTCTCCTTCATGATAATTTCTTTTTG